>NC_142141.1:43312998-43464513 GCF_024610735.1 Ursus americanus | reverse complement strand
TATTTCCACTGAGCTGGGACTGGGTTTTAGTTCTCCAACTAAGTGATGTCCCACCTTATCAAACCAATTTGACATAATTGAGACAATTTTCAACACAGTGTATTACCTAATCTTTCCTCACCAATATTCAGAAATTTTATATACACTCAGGTTTAATTGGATTATTCCTTATTTTGAACTTGAATCTCTATTCCAAGACAAAAATATATTGTATTATAGTACACTATAGTAACTGCTAGGTCAAATACCCCAATTTTAGCTTCCTTCCACCTTTAGAATATTAAATCTGTTAAAATAATTTCCAGAATATTTTGGCACATATGTGGATTGAGGTATGTATTCTTATTCATGTTCAGATATATCTATTGCTATTTATACTTTTCCTTGAATTTTAGTAAACATTGCATTACATTTTATCAAATATAAAAATATTTCTTCCTGAAAAAGAGAGAGACAAGCCAAGAACAGATTCTTAATTATAGAGAACAAACTGTTGGTTACCAGCGGGGAGGTGGGTGGAAGGATGGACTAAATAGGTGAGGAGCACAGGTGAGGTATGGAACTGAGACTAATATAGCACTGTATGCTAACTGGAATTAAAATAAAAACTGCAAACTAAAAAAAAAAAGTAAAAAATAAATAAAAACTTAAAAAATATTTTTTCCTAAGATACAATTGCCATTTACTAGTGAGATTTGAGATTTGTTTTTCTAAAAATGCCATTCAGATCTGTGGTTCAACGCATGCAACGTTCATTTTAACCTGTATCCTAGAACTGTTCACATATTACGAGAGTTCGCTGGTTTTACATATATGAAAAATTCCTCTGTAATGCCATACACTCTCTCTCCCTTTTCAAAATGGTAGTTTTTGTAGATTTTTAAAAATTTTTCTTCATTATTATTGTACTGTTCAGTATTCTCCTTATTCGTTAATTAATTTTGCTAATGTATTTTAATAGGAATAATCAATTTTATTTAATAATTAAATATATTAGCATGGAATTATCAACAACAATGACATATCATTTTGCAATTTCAATATCAGAAGACATGAAATCCTTCTTATTTTTTCCTGAAGAGATCTGACAAGATTTTATATAACTTTTGAATAAATGCTTTTTTCCGTTTTCTTCCACTTGATTTTATAGTCCCACCAAAATAATGATCCTTTTAATTAAACACAAAAACTAGAGAGGTTCCTAAAAGGGTGGCAGCAAAGGAATTAAGATATCAGTCGACAAACAGGTTCGGTGGGGAATCAGCAAATCATCTTGACTGGGCTTTTGGAGTTGCTGGTGGTTTGGAATTGTAGACCATTGGATGGATCTTGTCACTGTAGAGCCTGGACACAAACTGGTGCGTGAGCTCCTTGAGCTTGCATTTGGGATGCACTATGAAAAGTGTGTGAGAGAAACATATGCCAATGTAGGTGTAGTCTGTGTGGTGGTGCCTTGATGGTGCCTTGGGGTTTATATGTCCATGCACTAGGAACAGTAGAGCTTCATCGTGGCCTCACCTGGGCTGTCTGAAAGGCTGATGGAAACTTTGGCTGGTTCTCATGGTACACATGGGGCAGCAGCCAAAGTCTCCCTGCCGGTACTTTTCCAATATCAGGGTGATGCCAAGGTTGGTGAAGACATAGCAGGAACAGGTCAATCCATAAAGCATCTGGGCTGCCAGCTCAATCAGGTCACCTGGTTGGGTTGTCTCCCAGTTCTTCATCAGACTCCAGGTCCAAGTTCATGCCTAGACTTTGTGGATAGTAAGGCATTTGCTCATTGAGTCCAGGGAGATTTTATTTGTGCTGGATGTTTCCCTCAAGAAATTCACAGAATTCATTGCTACAGAGCCCATAGGACTGGTATCAACAGCACTATTTTCCAGGTGTTTAGAACATTTATTTTTAATTAATTTATCTTTCTGTATTGATTTCCTGATGCTGCTTGGTCTCTATAATTTTGTTTTCTTAAGTGATCTTAAAAGTCTTTGAAAGTTAGGTTACTTTTTTTCTTTTGATTTACAATGCATGTAATAAAGTTTTTCTACTTCTTTTTAATAAATTATTTATAAAATGCAATAAATGGGAATGACATTTTTAATTTCCATGTACTTTAAAGTTTTTGTTGAGTGTAGTACTTAGAGAGAACAGTGGCCGTATCAGAAGGATTCAGCTCTGTGGATTGATTTCCAACCAGAAGACAGCAGTTTAGTCGGAGTCAGATCAAAAATGCCATCAGCCTGGAACATTGTCATCTCAGTCACTGCTCCAGTTAACTACTCTCTTGACTTCTAAAACCAAAGATTGGTGTTGCCCTTTTTATACTAATATTAATAAATTATGCAATATGCACATTAGCAATAACTGATTCTCATTTTATGACTATTCCTTAATTATTTATGGCTTCTCGTGTGACTGGACATTTATTTGGTAGTTTCCACTTTGTGCTTACAAATAACGCTATTATGAATATTCTAGTGCATGCTTTTCTGTGAGCTTGTGGACGCACTGCTTTTGGGTTCAGGTATATAAATAGGGTAGAACTGACGATCTTTGAAAATTTGTGTGTTTAGCTTTTGTAGATACTACAGTTTTCAGAACTGGCCTCATGCTTAAGTTTTGAGGACACAACAGGCTTTGATATTTATAAGGAATCCAAAAACTCAGGTTCTTCTATTCACACAAACATTAAGAAATGTGTGTGTTTAACTTTATAGTATTTATTTTATCAATTTTATTATTTCTTCAGAACCTGAATCAGGAATCCAGGGTTGAATAGGCTTTCTCGGTGATTCCAATCCATTGCCTGCTAAAGTTTGAGAATCATGGCCATAATGACATCTTTACCTACATGGTAGAGTTAGGGATGTTTACTAATGAGTTGGTATATTCTTCATAGGTTACAGCACTGATATGACAGGTGCTAAGATTTTCATTTTAAAATGATGGCTTTTAAGTGTTAACTGTGGATGAATTAAGATGGAAAGTTTAGGGGCATCTGGCTGGCTCAGTCAGTAGAGTGTGTGACTCTTGATCTCAGGGTTGTCAGTTCAAGCCCCACATTGGGTGTAGTGATTACTTAAAAATATAGTCTTTAAAGTAAAATAAAATAAAATGGAAAGTTTACTGAGTCAGGGACTTTTATAGTCCAGACCAAAAACAAAAACAACAACAAACAAACCAAAAAACTAAAGACCTAATAAAGGGGTAATTGGGAAGTCTGTTATTTTCCACTTAATTTTTTGATAACCATAACTGCTCTAAAAAAATAGTCTATTAATTTAAAAAAATACTGTATTTTAATCTGCCTGTGCAATGCCTTTGGCAACTGGACACTTAATAAGGAAAAGTCATTTTAATCATTTATTAGTTTTAAAAATATATATATATGTAATCGAGTTTTATATCCTAAAATACATCTCTTTGTTCTAGAGCAAGGGCCAACCTACATAACTTTGGCAAATTTTTGTGGATTATGTTTGAGTTACTAATTCTAATACTGAATTCTCACAAGACCTTTTAGTATCACATTTGTTTTTCTTTTGTTACATTTTATTTTTTGCATATGCTTTTATTTGCAGAAAATGTTCTGGTGATTATCTGGCTAATTTTATCAGAAGAAAAATATAATAGCTATAGGTTTAACAATACAAGAGACAATTACATATGCTAAAAATAAATACAGTCTAGTGGGCAGAACAGTGAAATTTCCATTTTAATTAAAATATTCAACCTTAACTATAAATTTAATCTATCCTTAATAGCTCAACTATACGTATGGTAACTGTCAAAAAAGGGACATGAGAACTATTCCAAAACAACAAGAAACAGAAACAACAGTGTTATTTTTATTTTACTAAAAAAAATACTAGTTGAGTCTATTAATTCTAGTCTGTCAAAGTCATTGATATGCTGTATGAGACACAAAAAATAAGTTTGCAGACCTTGGCAAACAAATTTTATTGTGATCAAATACTGGTGAATTAGGCCAAGTAAATTTTGTTTCCATACTTATATTCATCTATAGTATATAAATATAACTCAGAACGAAACTGGTATTGCAGAAGATAGGTGGGGTTATTTTTTGATAAATAGCCGAACATGTACTCTTCTCATATTTTAAAGTGAAGTTAATAAGGTTTTGTTTTTTTTCTCGACCTATGAGACTGTCATTTCATACCTAGTAGATCAAATCAACACTGATTACATAACAAAACAAGTAGTGTATATTTTAAGAAAAGGTTTTTGATTTACATGGAAGGTGATGACAGGAGTGTCCATGAGGTTATGAGACAAGAAGTGATCGTGACTGTCAGGAATGTTGATAGACACAACAGGGTTTTATACATTGAGGATTCTGAGGAGAAGGGACCTGAGATTATCTGGACATGATAATGTTCAGTAGGAAGAACTGGACTTCTCTCCCATTAGACAGCCCTGCTGTGTGAGACCCTCATGTGATGGCAGATAACATGCAAATGAATTGTCAGAATAGGCTGGAAAATTGTTCCAATAAATGTATGGGTTAAGGAATGGGGGGTGAACTGAGATACCTCAGGACAGAATATCTTTCACAGCCATGGGTAGAAGAAGTGAGAAAGGACCTCCAAACTAAGGATGGGGGTTGGAGGAGACAGAGGGTACTTATTTCAAGGATAAGCCACTTCCTTTATGAATCCCAAGTTGCTGTTTGCCTCCAGGTTCTTCCATCTTACCTTTGCATCCCTGCTTCTCTTCGCATCAAGGCAAGCCTTTGCAAATAGATCCTATTTAGCTTTAAGAGCTGCAGCCTCCTCCTTCTGATAAGCCTTCAGAGCTCTTCACTGCATCTTGGGAATGAAATGGGTCCTAATCATCCCCTGCAGACTCTAAGCTGTTACTGTGTGAATTTGAAGTTTCTCTATATATAAGGAGTTCAGTACAGGCACACTCATCCAGTGAGCCCCCAAGTTCAGAGAGTTGGGGTGGGTGAAGACACAGCTGGGTGCCTGTAACTTGGTCTGAACCCCAGGTACCCACTCTCTGTTCGCATCCTTCTAGCGTTGCTTGCCTACCACCATGAAGTCCAGGAGGAAAGAATACACAACATTGGGGTCCACATCACATATACTCACCTTCAGCAACGGGAACATCCTCCTGGTGATTGTCATCTGGTTGGTGAGCTCTTTAAAGTGCAGCTACATCTAGCATTTTTTAGGCTGATGCTTGGGTCACATTTCTGCCTGCCAGCCTGAAGCTCTCTAAAGAATTCAGCTGGTTGTCCACTAGGTATGCAAGCTTTTGTACAAGTGTCAGATACCAAGGGAGCTTGTCCTCCTGGCAACCCCTCAGGACCCTCCAACTCTAACTTGCCACCTGAGAGCATTCTTTAACACCTTTCAAGGACCCTTCTTCCAAGACGAGAAACCGCAGTGGCCTGCAGTTCCTAGGCATGGGCTTGGGACTAGGGTGAAGACTGGGTTTAGAAGGGAGGTGGGGGTACAGGGGGGTAAAGCTAGAGTTATTCCACTTGAAGTCTGCAAGGCATGACTAAGACACGTCTTTGTGGTATTGGATTTGCTTTAAACAGTTAAAAATTTGACTATTGACCAGCGAATTCATGAAGTGTACTAATAAGACTTTTGATATCTTTGAAGCTCTTTTTTAATCAAAAGGAGCATTTTTAATGTGTTAAGATGCAAATTATGTGTACATCAGGATTATTATTGCATGATAATGCAATTTTCTAAAATATTTTATTAGATTTTTACACTATTTTTAAATATGTTGGCCACTGATATTTGAAGTCTGGTTTTAATTTATAAAGTTTCCTTAAAGGATTCTTATGAGAGCTGCAATTTTTGACAATTTAGAAGCTGTGGACACTTTTGGATGGCAACTTGGTAAAGTACCACATGCTGTGAACACCACTTTTTGTGCTTTCCAAGCAACCCAGGGATGCTTGTGAACCTGACCTACACAAAGCAGTTATTTTGGTTCTTTAAGCTGCCTGCCAAACTGTTGTAGTAGCTTTTTTTGATTTGGGCAGATGGCCACTTGAAAACAAATCAAAATACAATATTTGGTTTCTGAACTTACCTGCATTCAAATCTTTGAATATGAATGCTAGCTCAGATTGAATTTCAGGTCTGACTAATTGTTTTTGATGTTCCTAGGCAGTTTGCATGAAACGTATTTGATCAAACCGCAAACCCAGGCTTCACTTCTTATTAGTTTGCTGTGCAATATCCCTTCTGGTGGTGTATTATATGCAACAAAAAATAGGGGATAAAATATTAATCTGTAGCTCCTACCCAGAATAAGATGGTCAAGATATGTATTAACAAGAGACACTGATCTATTTCTGAGGCTATGCATGTACGGCTTACTGCTGAAATCTAGTAAAACTTTCAAATGTGTTATTTCCAGGCAAAGTCTATGAGAAATGTGAATATGAGCAAAATGCATAATCTTGCTGGTTTTTAATACAGTAGTTATGGCACAGACTTCACACCCTCACACAGATTTCAAGCAAACAAAGATAATTATGTTGATTTAAGCAGTTCTTCCCAATTTATTCATATTCTTTATTGTCTTGATTTACAGCTAGCTTACATTCCTTCCTTCTTTCCTTCCTTCCTTCTTCCTTCCCTCTCTCCTTCCCCGCCCCTTTTCTCGTTATTTCTATCCCCTTTCTTCTCCTCTCCTCTCCCCTCCCCTCCTCTCTCTCTCTCTCCCTTTCTCCCTCTCTCCTTTTTCTTTCTTTCTTTCTTTCTTTCTTTCTTTCTTTCTTTCTTTCTTTCTTTCTTTCTTTTTTTCTTTCTTTTTCTTTCTTTCTTTCTCTTTCTTTCTTTCTTTCTTTCTTTCTTTCTTTCTTTCTTTCTCTTCTTTTCTTTTCTTTTCTTTTCTTTTTTTCTTTTCTTTCTTCTTCTTCCTTCCTTCCTCCCTCCCTCCCTCCCTCCCTTCCTTCCTTTCCTGAGTTTGTGTGCAGTTTCTTACATCTGTAAAGAAAAAAATGGAAAGGGAGAAGAAAAACTCATAAAAATGATTATATATAAGGGAGGGCATGGTTGAGAAGCAGACTTGAAAATCAGTTCACAAAATACAACTTTTTACGTAGTCTTGGTTCTGGAATCTTGTAGGTTCTTTACATAATTGAAAAGACAATAAAAAGCAAGTTTCAAATAGTGTGTAGGAAACTGAAACTGATGTCTATTATACAAGTGAATTAACCAAAGAGAAAATAATTAACCGAAGTTAAATACAATAATTTGATAATACTCAGTTTATAATCTTATGGACACAAAAACTGCCAAGAATCTTAAACCACGCTCAGTTATACTTTGATAATTAATATTGTTCTTATGCATTTGAAGCTATTTTAAATATATTGTAAGATAATTGAAGTAATTCATTGTATCACTGTTCCTGATATCCAAAATTTCTCAACAATAGTTAAAAGAGATACAAATATGAAATCTAAAAAATTAGCAAAACTCTGTGATTTTCAATTTAAAGTAAAAATACCAAGGTAGATGTATTATTTTTCTTTTTTGAATTATATATTTCCTCTCTCTCTTCCTGAAAACCTCTGAAGCAATAACAGGTAATAGCAATGAATACTCTTTGTACTAAGATATTGATATTTAAATACTATTCTTTAAAAAATGTTTAAATTTGTTTTATTTTATTGTGACAAGAACATTTAACATGAGATTTCTCCTGTTGATGTATTTTTGACTGTACAGAACATCACTGTTGACTTAAGAGACAATGTTGTATAGCAGAACTCTAGAATTTTTTCATCTTCCTTGAGTGAAAGTTCACACCTATTGACTAGTAACTCCCCATTTCCTACCCACTCAACCAGTTCCTGGCAACCACTACTCTACTCTTTGATTCTATGAATTTTATCTATTTTAGATAGATAAATAGAATTCTATGAATTTGACTATTTTAGATACCGCCTATAAATAGAATCATGTAATATTTTTCTATCTGGCTTGCTTTATTTATAATACTCTCAAGATTCACCTATGTTGTCACAGATAGCAGGTTTTTCCCTCTTTTTTTCAGGTTGAATAATAATCCTTTATAGGTATATACTACATTTTCTTTATCAGTTTATTTGTCAATGGACATTTAAGTTGTTTCTTGGCTTTTGCAAATAGCACTGCAATAAACATGGGACTGGTAGTATCTCTTCAATATTCTGATTTCAGTTATTTTCGAGTAATGCCCAGAATGGGAAAGCTGGATTACATGGTAGTCCTATTTTGAATGTTTGGAGGCTCCATGCTATTTTCCAAACTGGTACCATTTTGTATTCCTACTAATAGTGTGTAAGGGTTCCAATTTCTCCACATCCTCACCAACATTTGTTCTTTTTTTTTTTTAATATAATAACGATTAGTAACATTGAAAAAACTTTTTATATGCTTGTTTGCCATGTGTGTGTCTTTCATGGAGAAAAGTCTACTCAAGTCCTTAGGCCATGTTTAAATAGGGTCATTGTTTTTTGTTTTTTGTTTTTTTTTAATTGAAATATAGGTGTTCCTTGTATGTTTTTGAGATTATCCCCTTATCAGATATATGGTTTGCAAGTATTTTCCCCAATTCATAGGTTGCCTTTTATTTTGTTGACTGTTCCCTTCGCTGTGTATAAGTTTTATAGTTTGATGTAGTCCCACGTGTTTATTATTGCTTTTGTTGTCTGTGCTTTTGGTGTCATATTCAAAAAAATAATTTCCAAGACACATATCATGAAGCTTTTTTCCTGTTTTCTCCTAGAAGTTTTATAGTTTCAGGTCTTACATTTAAGTCATTAATCTATTTTGAGTTGATTTTGTGTATGGTGTGATATAAGGTCCTATTTTCATTCTTTTTCATGTGGATATCCACTTTTCCCAACATTATTTGTTGAAAAGACTCTCCTTTCTCCATTGTTTATTATTGGCACACTTGGTGAAGATCAGTTGACTGTATGAGCGCAAGTTCATTTCTGGGTTCTCTATTCTGGTCTATATGTCTATTTTTATGCCAGTACCATGCTGTTGTGGCTACTATAAATTTTTAAAATATTTTGAAATCAGGAAGTGTGATACCTCTAACTTCGTTCTTCTCAAGATTGTTTAATTTCCACATAATTATGAATTTTCCAGTTGTCTTTCTGCTGTTGGTTTCTAGTTTATTCCAATGTGGTTGAAGAAGATACTTGGTAGGATTTTAAACTTCTTAAATTTGTTAAAACTTGTTTTGTAATCTAGCATGCGATCTCTTTGGAGAAAAACAAGTACAGTTGAAAAGAATCTGTATTTTTCTGCTGTTGAGTAGAATGTTCTATCTATATCTATTAGGTCTATTTGGTCAATAGTGCTTTTCAAATCCTCTTTTTCCTTTTTAAACTGTTGGGATATTCTCTCTATTATTAAAAGTGGGGTATTGAAGTCACCGACTATTATTGCATTGCTATTTTTCCCATCAGTTGGGTTAATGTTTGCTTTGTATACTTCTATGGGCTGATGTTGTATGCATATATATTTGCAATAATATAAATTTTTAATTCATAAATATTATGATAAAATTGGGTGTAACTTTAAAGTATTGAATAAGTATAATTAAGGAATAAAAGAAACATGATATTAAGAATACTTTATTACTATTAATGTTAAATTCTCTTGATTCTTATTTAAAACCTTTAAAATACATTAATATATATATATATTTGCATTACAAATTTATAGCTAAGACTTGTGAATATTGATAGAACTGATTATCCTGTTAGATAATGGAATATAGTCTCTCATTCTATTTAATTTTCTTGTTCCTTGTGAGATAACAAAGTTAATTTTTTGAAAAATTGTTAGTGTTCTGTATGTGTTTTGTAAAAAGAAAAGATTATATTCAGTTATAGCTTAAATGATTACATTCAGAAAGAAAAATATTACAAGACCTTTATTATCTTGGTCATTTTGACTCTTGAAAAATAAATCATTTGTTTTTAACAGTTATCCTTATTAGGAAATTATAATTGTTAGTGACAAATTAAAACAAATGATCAATGACTACTTTCGATTATATTTGTTATTGAGAGAAAAGAATTGTAGACAATTAATCAAAGAAGAAAAATTACATCTTTTAATCTGTAATACATTTATTTGTAAAGGAGTATATTACAATGCTGTCCAGCTGTAAAAATAAGCAACATCACAGGTAAATAGTAAGCCTATAAAAATGAACTGAAAAATACCTGGATAATTACTTCAGACAGTATAACTGTGGGTTTCTGGGATAGGATTGAAAGTACCAGCCACTCTATTGGAGACAAAAAACAAACAAACAAACAAATAAACAAACAATGGTGACTTATGCTCTACTGCTAGAAGAACTGGGGAATTTAAATCGAATAATTGGATGATTTATTCCACAAGCACACATTTCTAAATATTGGTGATGACTTTGGTAAAACCAGAAAGATTTTGATTCTTAACTTTAAATATTAGAAATGAGCATTTTACTTAGCATGCTAAAATTATTTAAATCTTAATTTTAATTGTATATTCCCAATGAAAGGTAATTTTTTTATTGTAGCTATTTTAATGAAATCTTATTTTACACAAAATAAAATTTTCTTAACTAAAAAGTACAACTAGTTAAATTAAAGGTAGATTTGAGTTGTGAGTGTGGCTATTTAGACTATAAAGCCATAATAAGGGTACAACAATCCACTTGGTGGAGATTTACTCTAATTGAGGACAATTATTTTATTTACTTGTAATTCACATGATGTATGCTTGCTAAGAGAAGCAGCTACTAGCCAAATAACTAGGAAGAAACAAAGAGACGTGGGTGGGTGTTATTTCAAATTCAGTAGTAAAATCCAAGGAAAAATAACATACTTTTACACATAGAAGATTCTAGAAAAAATGTTTATATGCATGATTCCAGTTTGGTAAAATGTTTGCAGTCTAAGCTTTTTTTATAATAATTCAGCAATAAACATCATTAAGCCATAAATAGCTAACACTTCTAAGTAAATAAAGTTACACTTTTAAAATATTTCTTTTTATTAATTGATATGTGCACAGTAAGGAACTCACATTAAAGAATGTCATAATGAAAATTAACAGGAACTCACATTAAAGAATGTCATAATGAAAATTAACAGTCTCATACTACTCCATCACCTCTAAGTCATCCTCCCCAGGGTACTTTTAAAATTGTTTATATTTTGGTTATTTTTTTAATGAAATAATGTTATTTTCCAAATTTATTAATATCACATAACATTTATTATTCCCCTAATATGAAATATAAACATTTAATCTCTGTGCTTGACAATTGTTTTGTTGTTTGGGATTTTCTAGCAATTATCTTTCATGTAAATAATATCATTAACACTCAATTGATATTTCTATCCTTTTTCTATTTGGTTTCTGTACTTTATGTGATAATATTAATGCCCTTCCTTTTCTACCAAGTTTTCTTCACAATCTGCTTTGTGTTGTTTCACTTTTATATTTCACAGTTCTTTGTGTTTCATTCTATCCTTTAAACATAACATCTTCTCCAGGCTAAAAATTGACTCTTAAATTGAAAGCCAATAAACAATATTTATATTATTATGGTTATGAACATATTGAGTAATGAAATAACAATTAGCTTTCCATCCCTAAAAATTCAGTCATAATCCAAATACTCCTTGAGGGACGTTAGGCTAAAACTATTTCCTCAATTGGTAAAACGTCATTTTAGATCATGTTTGGAAAATAATGTTCTTCCTCAGTTTCTGTTATTTTTTTAATTTATATTGACCATTTAAAAAATTGCATGTACTGCTTTTATCCTCAATATTTTTCAGTTTCAATTATGCGTATTATTGTGTTCCACTACCATTTTTTCTCAAAAGTGCCTGTATTGGTGTGCGCTGAAATTTCATTACCTGGTCTGTTGGGTTTTTCTCTCTCTCTTTCTTATCTTTTTTATTATAACTTTCTTTAGTTTAATTTACATGTCAGCTATTTTTTTCTTCCCTTAAACTCACAATGAAAGGTTTTCCTAAGCTGTGAAATTAACATGTAACATTTCTGAATCCTAAACTGTATGTATATAGTTTTATACACACACACAAACACGTATGTAATTAGATAGTACATGTCCCCAGCTGATTGGCAAATAGGTCTATCTTCTAGTTAGCTCTAAGGAGATATGATTCTTGCTGGATGAGAGGATGCATAGAGTATCTTTTCTTTTGACCTGCTGATAGCAGGTGGCCTAACTTTTGACAACACAAACACCAAACTGACAAAGACTTTATTTTATGATATCAGCATTTAGACTGATAATCTTATTTAGAATTTTTAAATGTTATTAATATTTTTAGGGAATGGCAGATTTACTAGCAATTACAAGAAATAATACAGAGGGAACTATGTACTCACTACCTGGCTTGTCTCAATGCCAGGATATTGGCATTGTTGCTGTCAAGACAGAAAAATTCCACTGCCCCAAAGATCACTCGTCATCTTTTGTAGACACATGTACTTCTGTGTCCTCTTATAGACACATGTCCTTCTTCATTAACCCTTTATAAACACTAATCTGTTCTCCATATTTATAATTTTGGCATTTCAAGAACATTATAAAAATGGAATCCTAAAAATGGAATGTAAACTTCGGGAACTTTACATACCATAAGATTTTTTCACTCAGTTTCATCACTTTGGGTTTCTTTCTAAGAATAATTCTCTGAAGATTCAACCAAGTTGTGTTCATCAACGAGGCTCTTCTGTTTATTGCTGAGTAGTATTCCATGAATTAACCATTCACCCATTGAGGAATATCTGGGTTATTTGAGTTTTGACTTCCAAATAAAAGGGCTATAAACATACATGGAATTTTGTAAGAACATGAATTTTCATTTCTCTGAGATAAATGCTTAGGAGTGCAATTTTTGGATCATGTCATAATTGCATGTTTTTTTCATAAGGGACTCCCAAACAAATTTCCATAGTGCCTGAAGCACTTTGAATTTCCACCAGCAATATTTGAGAGATTTGGTTAGTCTTTGCTAGTCTCTGGTGTTCCCATATAGTGACATTATCTTGCCTATTATTTAAGTGTACAATCATTTCTTATTGTAGCTTTAACATTTCCTTAAAGGCTCATATTATTGAACATATTTTCATGTGTTTATTTGCCATCTATACATCATTTTACGTAAAATGTCTCTTCATGTCTTTGTCTAACTTAATTGTGCTACTTGTTATGTGTTTGTTTATTTATTAGTTGAGCTTTGATAGTTCTTTATATATTATACATACTAGTCCTTTGTCAGATAACGTGATTTACAAATATTTCTCCTACTCTACAGCTTGTCTTATGCTATTAACAGGTTTTTCAGAGAAGAAAATTATTTTAAATTGCTTTGGAGGACAAAATATATATATATACATAAATATATAAATATGAATATATATAAATATAAATATGTGTGGGTATATATACACATAAATATATATACATAAATATATAAATATGAATATATATAAATATAAATATGTGTGGGTATATATACACATAAATATATATATACATAAATATATAAATATAAATATATATAAATATATGTGTGTGTGTGTCTGTGTGTGTGTGTGTGTATATATATATATATCTAAGAACACTTGGAATTCCAAAGACCTTCTTGTAAGTTTTTTTGCTGAAATTTTGACATTTTAAATTAATTCCATATTCACATTGAGTTAAATTTTCTATGAGTATGTGACTTAACTTAGGTCAAGGCTTTTTTCTTTTGCTTCTCAAAATCATTTGGGCATATTTGTGGGTCTTTTGCCTACACAGTTTTAATTGCTATTAATAGCCTACTGAATACCAGCTTGAAACTGGGTAGATTCCTTCTACTATATTCTTCTTTTTCTAAATTCTTTTAGCCCTTCTGGTTCCTTTGCTGTTTTCCATATGTATTTTAAAATAATCTGGTGTATACAAAACTCTCACTAGTGGTTTGATGAGAATTGGCTTAAATTTACATATCAATTTTGGCCAAACTGACATCCTTGCTGATATGAGCTGTATTGTGTCTTCTCAAAATTCATGTATTGAAGTCTTAATGCCTCAGATTTAACAATCTGAGACTGTGACTGCATTTAGAGATAGGGTCTTTAAAGAGATAATTAAATGAAAATGAGGTAATTAAGGTAGGCCCCAATCCAACATGACTGCTAATTAGGTCACAGACACACACAGAGGAAGACTGTCAAGACATTGAGAAGAGATGGTTATCCACAAGCCATGGAGTAAGGCTTTAGGCAAAGCACAACCATGTTGACACCTTGATCTTGGACTTTCAGCCTTCAGGATTTACAAGAAAATATATTTCTGTTATTTAAGCTAGTCAGTCTATAGTATTTCATGATAGACTTTGCAAACTAATATACTTTACAAGTTGAATATTTCAGTCTACAAACACTTTGTGTCTTTCCATTTTTTAGGACTTTTTAAATCTCTTTCATCAACATTTTATAGTTTCTGATGAAAGTCTTATAAATATTTAGCTACTTTAGATGTACTTAATTTTTGAGTGATTTTATATGACACTGAATTTTTAATTTCAATGTCCATTTGTTAATTCCTGGCATGTAGTAGTATAATTAGCATTTTAAGTTTTTCTTATATCCTCTAACCTTGCTGAATTTATTAATTTTAGAGAGCTATTTTTTGAGTATATGTGTAATAACTAGACTTTGGCTTATGTGTAATCATGTCATCTGCAAATAGAGACAATTTTATTTTGCCCTTTCTCATGCATCCGTGTTTTAATTATTTTTCTTACCTTATTACATTTGCTAGAACTTCTCATACTATGTTAAATGAGAGTGGTGAGACCGAAAAACTTTTTTCTTGATCTTTAGGGGAATGACTCAGTCTTTCATGATTAAGTATAATGTTAACTGTAATTTTTGGCTTTGGTTTTCTTTCTGCTTTTGATTTTCATGTATGTTGTTCAACAAGTGGAAAAATTTCATCTCTATTCCTATTTTTCTGGGAGTGTTTTGTGTTCATTTGTTTTACCATCATTATCTCATTGTAAAATTTGCCAAATGTTTTTTCTATATTGAATTATGTGACCATACAATTTTTCTTCTTTAGTATGTTAGTTGAGTGCGTTACATTGATAGTTTCCAAATATTGAATTGGTCTTGCATGCTGAAAATAAATATCAATTGGTAATAGTGTATAGTTCTTTTTTATATTGCTATATTTTACTTATTAGTATTTTGCTAAGGATTTATGCATTTACTTCATGATGAACATTTATATGTTGTTTTCTTTTTGTGTATTATCTTTTTCTTGTTTTTGGTATTACTATAATAATATGCCCATGAAATGAATCAGAAAGATTCTTCTGTTTTCTGAAAGCAATTTTGAAGAACTAATCTTATTTTTTCTCTAAATATTTGGCAAAATTCTCTAATGAAACCACATAAACTGAAGATTCACTTTTCAGGAGCTTGTAAATTACAAATTCAAATCCTTTATTGGTGATCTATTTCATAGTGGATATTACATTGTGTTATTTAAGTAATTGACCAATTGAATTTAATGCAACATATTTGTGTGTGTAGAGTTGTTCGTAGTTTACACTTATTAACCTCCGAGGTCTGCAATGTCTATAGTGATATCCCTTCCTCTGACTTTGATATTCATAAATTGTCTTTTTACTTTGTCAGACTTGTTACAGGTTTAGCAACTTTATAAATCTCTTCAAGGAATCAGCTCTGTTTCAGATTTTTTTCTATCATTTTTCTGTTTTTAATCTGATTAGTTAATATTTTTATCTTTATGATTTCTTTTATTCTGCTTGCTTCATATTTACTTTGCTCTTCAGTGTCCTCTTTTCTGAAGTATGCCATTATTGCCATTAAATTTTCTGTTGGCATTCATTTAGCAGTATTCCACAAGATTTAATATGTTGTATTTCATTTTTATGCAGTTAAATTCATTTGTTTTGTGGCTGAAGAACTTCCTGTGTATGATCTCAACTCAAATTTTTTTTATCTGTTTTATGGTCCAAGATATGGTCCATATTGGCATATGTTCCATGGGAGCTTAAAAATAACATGTATTCTGCAGTTATTGAAAGGAATAGTCTATATCAATATTATCATCTTGGTTCTTGATGTTTTTGAGTTCTTTATCCTTGAAGTTGATAGTTGTTCTGTCATTTGAGAGGAGTGCTGGAGTCACCAGCTATGTCTGTGGATCTGTTTCTTTTCCTGTCAGTTATGCTAGTTTTGCGTTCATGTGTTTTGCAGCTCTGTTATTTGCTACATACACATTTAGAATTGCTATGGCATACGGGTGAACTGGTTCATTTATCATAATAAACTTATCTCCCTGTCTCTAATAATTTTGCTTGATCTAAAGTCTGTTTTTTCTGATACCAATATAGTGACTCCTGCATTGTTTGCATAAAACTCTTAGTTTCAATATGCTTATATTGTTTTACTTCCAGTGTGTTTCTTGTAGACAATACACAGTTGGGTGATATTTTCTAATCCACTCTGTCAATCTCTCTTAAATAGTGTATTATATAATTTACATTTCATGAAATTATTGATATATTTAGGCTTAAATCTGCCATCTTATTTTCTTATTTTCTGTGTTCTTTTTTTTTTTCTGCCTTCCTGTGTGTTACTTGAACATTTTCTATTAGAATTTCATTTTGATTTAGCTAGTATTTTAGAGTGTATTTC
The DNA here is from genome assembly GCF_024610735.1 of Ursus americanus. NCBI lineage: Eukaryota > Metazoa > Chordata > Mammalia > Carnivora > Ursidae > Ursus > Ursus americanus. The sequence continues at coordinate 43,447,759 of NC_142141.1, read as the reverse complement.
TTTGTATACTTTTGAGGTGGTTCTACATATTATATATACATAACTTAGTACAGTCCACTGGTGTCATCCTTTTGCCAATTTGAATAAAACTTAAAAATCTTACCTCCTGTTAAGTCACTTCACACTCTCCAATTTATAATACAGTCATCCTAATTATTGCCTCCACATATATTTATAGCTACATTAAATCATGATGTAATTATTGTTTCAACCATTAATTATAATTTAGAAGACTCAAGAAGAGAAGTCTGTTGACTATAGAATTATTTGGTTTTCCTTCTATTTTCTTTCTTCTTTCCAATTTCCAAGTTTTCTTCTTTTAACACTTTCTTTATATTTTGTATTATTTAATTTTTAATATTTTTAGGACTAAATCTGCTGGCAACAAATCTTTTAGTTGTCTTTTATTTAAGAAGATTTGCTTTTAATTTCTAAAGGATATTTTCATTGGATATGATTCTGGGTTGGCAATTCTTTTCTTTCAGCTTTTAAAAATTGTGTCATTTTCTTCTTGCTTCAACCCTTGTTTATGAGAAATTCACATTCCCATTGTTTTTTTTCATTTGTATTCTTTTTCTTTTAATTCTTATTTGTTTTCCCTTTTTGGGTAAGCTTTTTTTTTTCTTTTTCTTTTTTACTGCTGTTGAAACTTTTTTGCCTTTAGTTTTCAGAATGTTCAGTATGCTGTGTCTCAGTTTGAATTTCTTTTCACTTACTGTATTTGGGATCTGCTCAGTTTCTTGAATTAGTATGCTTATGTCTTTTACCAAATTTGGGATGCTTTCGGCCATTATTTCTTTTTATTTTCTTAAATATTTTATTTATTTATTTGAAAGAGAGAGAGTGAGCATGAGCAAGGTGAAGGGGCAGAGGGAGAGGGAGAAGCAGACTCCGCACTAAGCAGGGAGCCCAACACAGGGCTTAATCCCAGAACTCTGAGATCATGACTGAGCAGCAGGCAGACACTTAACTGATTAAGCCACCCAGGTGCCCTTCAGCCATTATTTCTTCAAGTACTTTTTCAGTATGCCCTTTTTCTCTTCTCCTTCAGTGGAAGAAATGGGGCCACCATTTTTTATATTGGTCTTCTGGAATAAAATATTTATTGTTTAAGAATTTTCTGTGTTGCTGGGCTGCTCTTCCTTGTCTGTTAGATCGAGAGAACAGGCTTTTGTCAGGGCTTTTGTCTGCACCTGTGGCAATTTGCTGGTTTCTGGCTTTTTTGACTACAACTCTGAGATATATAAAGCAAAAAACAAACCCAGGAAACTCATCAATATGTCACTCTTTCCGTGTATTCCTTCTCTGTTTTTCAGAGGCTCTTTGTGTTCGTTTTAGATAATACCCAGAGTTTTTGGTTGTATTTAGTGGGAGGAATAGGAAAAAAATACATCTGCTCCATCCTGCTAGAAGCCCAAATTTAAGTGTAAATTCATTAAAACATTAACATTAAATGATATTAAAATTTACATTTAAGTAAAATTTAAAATTTAAACCCATAGCCACATTAATTATTCTTAAAGTAAATACATGTAGCCAGTGGTTACCATATTGGAAAGAATAAATGATAGGACATTTACATCATCTCTAAAATATCTGATTGACAGTGCTGCTTTAAAGGCAATCATTTTAATGTTTTGCTTTGGGGAAAATGCCTGATGCATCCATCCGTAGGTTGGTGGGAAGTGTACTAATTAGATGACTAATACAGTTGTCTCATTAAAAACAAAATCTTTACTAACTTCATCTGTTTCATCCATACCTCTTCATTTGACCCTGTTCCTCTTGACCATGAGTACAAAGACTTCCTGAAGTAACAACTTCAGTTCCTGCTTACTTTACCCTTGAGGATCATGTTGCCACTCTTCTTCTTTGTTTATTAATCACTATTACATAACGTCCAACTTCTTGAAACCTTATTCTTTTTAAAAATAATTCTACACTTTTATCGTAAGTGCTTCTTAGGAACACAGGAAAAAAACCTAATTCTAGTATGACTTCCTTAATGACAAATACCAATATTTTACTTCTAGAAGGTAGGCGATCGGTTCACTTTTTTTTAGGGCTCTCCAATATCAATATACATTGCACATATTATTCTAATTATTTTTTAAAATAATATTCTATTTAAAAAGTACAGAAGGGGCGCATGGGTGGCACAGTCATTAAGCGTCTGCCTTTGGCTCAGGGCGTGATCCCAGCATTCTGGGATCAAGCCCCACATCAGGCTCCTCTGCTGGGAGCCTGCTTCTTCCTCTCCCACTCCCCCTGCTTGTGTTCCCTCTCTCACTGGCTGTCTCTCTCTGTCAAATAAATAAATAAAAAATAAAATAAAATAAAAAGTACAGAAAAGCAACCTAAAAATCCACAACATAGGAACTCATTATTGAATAAATGCATTGCATGCATAATTTCTATACATGTTTATTTTTATTTGTGTTGTAACATAAACTACTTTAACAGAAATACAATGAAATGGATGCTCTCAAGTAATCTACTCAAAAAAATATGTAACTTTAATAATCTGATATTTTATGTTTTTGAAATAATTTTCTGCCTTAGATTAATAACTCCATTTATAAGAACAAAAATAAGATTAAAAAAGTGAAAACTGTACATTAGAATGAAAAATAAGATTATAATGTAACTAAATTATCAGAAATATGAATTATCAACTGAAATGTAGAGAAAACCTGTTTATCATAATAATTTCCATGACTATAATACATTAAATGCCATATTTAGGTTTTTAAATAAAAATATGAATAAAAATTATAGTTACTAATAAGCTCATGAATTTATTTTCCAGTTTCCTACACATTGTTATTGATTTTTGTGTTCTTCATACCTGTCCTTTTTATTTATCTTACGTAGATTTGTCCTTTTTATTTATCTTATGTAGATTTGTATATATGGCTTTATTTTATGATATTTAATGAAACTCTCAAATGTTATTTCTCTTTATACTGCTTTTAAAGTAATATAATTCCTTTGGTAGGAAATAAAAAAGGTATAAGGAATAATAATTATATGGGGGAAATCAAATGAAATAATATGAGTAACATTTTGTAGGAAAATAGATTTGTTCAGTGTGAAATTTACATCTTTATATCTGTCTATCTGTATGTCTCACTGGGGGAGGAGAAAGAGGAAAAGAAAGAGTATGTGGACTGGGGATAAATAGGATTTCTGTTTGCAACATCGTGTCCTTAGAAAGGAATGTGGACTAGATTTTGGTGGTTTGACTGGAAAACCACAATCCAAGTTGTCTAAAGTTCTTTTTGAATGGTATTGGGTGACTTGATTCTGAAAAAGCTGTAAGCATAGAAAGAATTGAGCTTTTCATTTTTTTTATAATAATTTTTTATTATGTTAGTCATCCATACAGTATATCCTTGGTTTTTGATGTAGTGTTCCATGATTCATTATTTGCATGTAACACCCAGAGCAAACACCCGGTGCACTGTGCAATATGTGCCCTCCTTAATACCCATCACCAGCCTATCCCGGTCCCCCACCCACCTCCCCTCTGAAGCCCTCAGTTTGTTTCCCAGAGTCCATAGTCCCTCATGGTTCATTCCCCCTTCTGTTTACCCCCCCTTCATTCTTCCCTTCCTTCTCCTACCAATCTCCCTGCTATTTCTTATGTTCCATAAATGAGTAAAACCCTATGATAATTGCCTTTCTCTGCTTGACTTATTTCACTTAGCATAATCTGCTCCAGTCCCGTCCATGTTGTCTCTATCGTTGGGTTAAATACCCAGTAGTGCAATTGCTGGATCATAGGGTAGCTCAATTTTTAACTTTTTAAGGGACCTCCACAATGTTTTCCAAAGTGGCTCTACCAACTTGCATTCCCACCAACAGTGTAAGAGGGATCCCCTTTCTCTACATCCTCTCCAACATTTGTTGTTTCTTGCCTTGTCCATTTTTGCCATTTTAACTGGCATAAGGTGGTATCTCAATGTGGTTTAGATTTGAATTTCCCTGATGGCTAATGATTTTGAACATTTTTTCATGTGTCTGTTAGCCATTTGTATGTTTTCATTGGAAAAGTGTCTGTTCATATCTTCTGCCCATTTTTTTATTTGATTATTTGTTTCTCGTGTATTGAGTTTGACAAGTTCTTTGTAGATCTTAGATACCAGTCTTTTATCTGTAGCGTCATTTGCAAATATCTTCTCCCATTCCGTGGGTTGCCTCTTAGATTTTTTGACTGTTTCCTTGGCTGTGCAGAAGCATTTTATCTTGATGAATCAGACAACAAAAAGGGATAAAAGGTATCCAAATCGGTGAAGAAGAAGTCAGACTCTCTCTCTTCAAGATGACATGATACTGTATATGGAAAACCCAAAAGACTCCACCCCCAAATTACTAGAACTTATAGAGCAATTCAGTAATGTGGCGGGATACAAAATCAATGCTCAGAAATCAGTTGCATTTCTATACACGAAAAATGAGAGTGAAGAAAGAGAAATTAGGGAATCCATTCCATTTATAATAGCACCAAAAATCATACGTTATCTCAGAATTAACCAGAGTGGTAAAGGATCTATATTCTAGAAACTACAGATCACTCATGAAAGACATTGAAGAAGACACAAAAAGATGGAAAAATATTCCATGCTCATGGATTGGAAGAGTAAACATAGTTAAAATATCTATGCTACCCAGAGCAATCTACACTTTCAATGCCATCCCAATCAAAATACCAATGACATTTTTCAAAGAGCTGGAACAAACAGCCCTTAAATTTGTGTGGAACCAGAAAAGGCTCTGAATCACCAAGGAATTGTTGAAAAGGAAAAACAAAGTTGGGGGCATCACATTGCCAGATTTCAAGCTATACTACAAAGCTGTGATCACCAATACAGCATGGTACTGGCACAAAATCAGACACATAAACCAATGGAACAGAGCAGAGAACCCAGAAATGGACCCTCGGCTCTTTGGGCAACTAATCTTTGACAAAGCTGGAAAAAACATCCAGTGGAAAAAAGACAGTCTCTTCAATAAATGGTGCTGGGAAAATTGGACAGCTACATGCAAAAGAATGAAACTTGACCACTCTCTCACACCACACACAAAGATAAACTCCAAATGGATGAAAGACCTCGATGTGAGACAGGAATCCATCAAAATCCTAGAGGAGAACATAGGCTGCAACCTCTTTGACATCAGCCACAGCAACTTTTTTCATGACACATCTCCAAAGGCAAGAGAAAGAAAAGATAAAATGAACTTGTGGACTTCATCAAGATAAAAAGCTTCTGCAGAGCTTTTCATTTTGATAAGACTCCTTATAAGGGTCAAAGTTAGGGACTCTAAACCAAAAGAAGCTGGCTGAATACTCCTGCTACTTTTACTGTGATCATTGTGACCACCTCACTTACATTTCTTTGATACTCATTAAATAAAAATTAATCTTAGTGTATTTGGGCAGGAGGGGGGGTGCCCTTCTCTGCCCCCATCACACCCTGCACATCCCTCTCTTGGGAGAGGGGTTCCATGCCAAAATGGGTGTTTACTTCTGTCTATTCAAAAACGTAACTTAGTTCTCATCATCCAATTGATTTCAGCTCCATTCTCCCCTTTTTCTTATCATCGTCTAGCCTTCTCTCCCAGGAATTTCAGACCTTGTTATTCATAAATGGCATAACTTTGTGCATACTTAATCTTTATACTCAAAAGTTTTCTTTATAATCAAAAGATAGCTTGACTTATTTTAAAATTATTGCATCACATTTTCTTCCTCTCAGCGTATTTTAGATACTGATCAAACTGTCTTCTTGCATTGAATACTACTGTGAAGAAGTCGAATCTAACTTGATATTTCACACTAGTAGGAAGCATGATTTTTTTCCCTTGTCTACTCCTAGGTTCTTTCTTTGTATTTGAATTCTAACATCTTTACCAGAATACGCTTTGATTTAAAATGTTAGGTATGAATGTTAGGTATCATTATTTCTTGGAAATCTATGAGTCCCTTCAGTCTGCACATTCAATGTCTTTTTTTTCAGAAAAGTTTTTAAAAATTATACTTTTGACTCTACATTTTTAATGTTTCATTTGCTTAATTCTTAAAATACTAATAATTTGTTTTGCTGTGACATTTTCAACTCACTTCCATATTCTTTGAGCATACAATTAAGTTTTCATGGCATATGTGTTTCTCACTGTTCAAATTTCACTTATTATATATAAAGATATCTATAAATTCTATGCAAATATAGACAATTACTTCCATTCTCCCTTGTTTTTTTTGTGATCATCCTTCATTAGAAATCTCCTTTTACTGGTTTAAAGGGAAAAAGAAGTTTTATGCATAGAACCCATGCCACTTTCTTTATAATGATGACCTGTCTTTGAATTATTTTTGTTATTTGTCAGAGATTTTGGCAATTGTGGTAACTAGAACTATCTGAGGATGGATTCAAAGATGTTTCCAAACTCTTCTTCGACAAACCTTTAGTAGTCAGCATACATTTGGTCAATGTGATTCATCACATAAAACCCAATGCTTGATTCAGTCCATTCCAATAAAGGGAAACAATTCAGTATTTAAGTACAGAGAAACATAGCTGACTCTTGGTTACAAGAGTGATGGATGGCTAAAGGTGTTAAGGGAAGAGAGCTGTTTCTTTAGATCAAGAAATTGTCACTGCCTTTAGGCTGCAACTCATGTGACCACTTTGGCCCTAGAGCTGCTGACAGTGAGGTGCAAGCACTCTCTCTGCTTCTGCTATGGTTAGAAATGTATTTTGCTATTAAGCAAAAGCTGGGAGCCCATTTTCCCATTACGGCTAAACTACTCTCAAAGTTACTGACATCCATGTTGTCTGAAATTACCTTTTTAAAAAATCAGCTTTATGAAATATAGGTTACATATTATAAAATTACCCATTTAAGCATATAATTCAATGAATTTTAGTATATTTGCAGAACTTGTCTGCCCTTCTCTGCTCCCATCACACCCTGCACATCCCTCTCTTAGGAGAGGGGTTCCATGCCAAAAACACCATGGATAGAATATTTGCTCTTATAGTATTGCTACTATTACAACCCGAGGTGCTGGCAGAAGCCAAAAGAGGGAGCAAAATAATATTATTTTCCTTCTTACTACCTTGCAAATTCTACTCAGCACTTCTCATTGACAGAAACTAAGAGAAATCCGGCTAACAATATTGTCTAAAGAATGTACTTTGCTCATTTTCCAGCCCAGAGGTACAAAAGAGTTCATGCAAAGAAAAGTGTAGTTTTGAGAACCCACAGACAATAACCAGCTCACCCCTCAACTAGTAAAGTCATGGGCTGACTCTCGATTCCAGTCTTAATCCCTTTGGGCTGCTGTAACAAAATACCATACACTGGGTGGCATGTAAACAACAGAAACTTTTTTCTCGTAGTTCGGAAGCTGGGAAATTCAAGGTAAAAGTGCCCACAAGTTTAGTATTTGGGGTGGGCCTGTTTCTGGTTCATAGACAGAGGGGTGTTTTTACTGTGACCTCATATGGTGGAAGGGAGTGGGAGGTCAGATTTCTCTGTGGCTTCTTTTATAAGGGCATTATTCATTCACCAGGGCTCCACACTTTTGATCTGATCACATCCCAAAGGCCCCACCTCCAAATACCAACACACTGAAAATTAGGTTTTGACATATGAATTTGGGGAGGACACTACATTCAGTTTATGGCAACACTCCTTCTCTATCCAGCTTTCACTGAAGCGACTATCAGGCTATGATAGAAAATGTGCAAATGGTTTGTTACCATATTTTTATTTTTCAGCTCTCTGCTTCTCCATTGGAAGTGGCTGAGTCCCAACAGAATATATTCTACTGTACCCATAGCCTTCCTATAACTTTTCGTATTTTAGCTCTAATTTGTAGAGATTATGCAGGATACAACAATTTTATAGAAATACACGAATATCTTGGGGGATGAGGAAATTTATGAAAATAAACACTTACACTCTTGTTTACATTAATATTTCACAGTTCTTGGTTAGTGCAATTCAGTTTGTATTTTGAAATTATGATTTTTTTCTATTGTACTAAAGTTCAAATTTTCTACTATTATTGTGTTCTTGTATGCATTTGCCATACGTTAAAAAAGATGAGATTAAAGTGAAGTGGTTTTAGTCTATTGTATTTTTACAGAAATTGTGCATTCTCTATGTCTAACCCTGTCCAAGATTAATTTTCTAATTGTCTTTCATGAGAAACAACGCTTTTCCTTCATCCAATACTTTTTGTTGTTGCTGTTTGGTGTTGCTGTTGTTGTATGCTGACACATACAATGTGTCTGGTCACAGAAGCAAAACCATAAATCACAGATCATTAAGGTACGACAAATGCCCTTATATGTAAGTATACATCAAAGAAATGTTTGTTCAATCGGAACATCACTTGCAAATGTACTGCATATACTGTTTGTATTAGTATTCTAGAACTGCAGTAATAAAGTATCACAAGTATACGGCCTAAAGCAATAGAAATTTATTTTGCCCCAGTTCTGGTGGGTAGAAGTCTGAAATTGAGGTGTCAGCAGGGCCAAGCTCTCCTAGAGACTCTAGGGGAGGATCCTTTCTTGTCTCTTCCTGTTTCTGGTGGTTGCTCGCAAATCCTTGGCTTTGCTTGACTTGCAGTTCTGTTACTCCAACCTCTGTCACCATCCACGTATGATCCTTTCCCCTGTGTGTCCTTTTTTTCTGTGTCCCTCTTTCCTTATAACGATGCAAGTCCTTGGATTTAGAACACACCCTAATCCATGGGACCTCACCTATCTTGATTAACTATGCAGAGACCACCATTTCCAAATAAAGTCACAGTCACAGGCGTCAGGTTTTAGGACTTCAATATATCTTTTTTGGTAAACACAACTCAGCCCATGACAGAACTTGCTCTTGGTAGTAGTATGGAAGTGTCTGGTATGGTAGATTTTCAGGTCAATGGCAACTGACATATAGTATATAGATTTTCATATCAAATTGGAAAAAAAAGATCTCAAACAAAATTTCCCAAAATTAATAAATCCTCAACTTTGAAACTACTCACATGCTTATTCCATTTTCCATTTAAGATAAATGTACAAAGGATGATATGTGCGCTGTTTCTACATGGATTTTATATGCAGGACTTTTCAAAATTCTTTCTTTCTTTCTCTCTTTCTCTTTCTTTCTTTCTTTTCTCTTTTCTTTTCTTTCTTTTCTTTTTTTTAAGTAATCTCTACACCCAAAGTGGAGCTTGAACTCACAACCTCAAGATCAAGAGTCAGTCACTCTACTGACTGAGCCAGACAGGTGTCCCCCAAATAGTCCTTTTAGATTTAAAGAACTTATACTACTCAATCGAAAACTACAAAGAATCCAATTTTAAAAATGGGCAAAGGAGCTAAACAGATATTTTTCCAGAGAAGACATCCAAATAACCAACTGACTCATGAAAAGTTGCCCAAGATTCAATCTCGAACAGATCTTCAATGTATAAATCTTTCACCTCGGTTAATTTTATTCTTGATGTAATTGTAAATGGGATCTTTTTCTTAATTTCTCTAATGCTAATGATTTTGTATTCTGCAACTTTATTGAAATTATTTACTACTTCTAACAGTTTCTTGGTAAAGTCTTACAGATTTTATACATACAATATCATGTCATCTACAAAGACACTTTTACTTCTTCCTTTCTGATTTGGATGCCATTTGTTTCTTTTTCTTGCCTAATTTCTGGCTAGTACTTCTGGCAGTATGTTAAATAAAATTGGCAAGAGTGGGCATCCTTGTCTTTTTCCTGATCATAGAGGTATAGCTTTCAGCTTTTCACCATTAAGTACGATGTTAGCTGAGATTGTCATATATGAGCTTTATTATGTTGAGGTATGACCTCTCCATACCCATTTTGTTGAGAGTTTTTATCATAAATGAATATTGAATTTTGTCATATGCTATCTAGCTCCATCTACTGAGATAATCATATGATTTTATCATCCCCTTTGTTAATGTGGTGTATCAAAGTGATGTGCTGATGTCGACCTATCCTTGCACTTCAGATATAAACTGCACTTGTTCATGATGTATGATCCCTTTAATGTACTGTTGAATATGGCTTGATAATATTTTACTGAGGATTTCTGCATGCATGTCCACTAGGGATATAGGCCTGTAATGTTCTTTTGTTTTAGTGTCCTTGTTTGGCTTTGGTATCAGTTAATTTTGGCCTTGTAAACGAGTTTGGAAGGATTCACTCTTCATCTATGTTTTGGAAGTGTTTGAGAAGGACTGGTATTCTTCTTATAATGTTTGATTGAACTCACAAGTGAAGCCATCTGGTCCTATGAACAAGGTAGGGAATCTGAGAGAAATGAAACACTTATTATGTCCTAATTAGAAAGTCTAACTGAAGAATCTTATGATTGGAGGAGGAGGTCTTGGTTTGTGTGGCAGCAAATTACTCTTAGTTTGAATGACAGCTCCTCACATACCACTAGGTTCTTATTAAGCATGGCTTTAGAACATCAAGTGATTGTGAGACAACAGCTGCCCGTCATCAACTGGGCATTATCAGATCACTGAGCCAAAAAGTCAAGCAGGCACATTATAAGTTGACTGTACAATAAAAATGGTGCATTCAGGATTAGGCCAAACAGCTATGAAAGTTATGTGCAAATTACATGTAAAATCATGCAGATTTCCCAGTCACCTACAAGTATGAACTGTTGTTTTTTCACCATCTTGCTTTGAGTCATTCAAGAATTGCGGCTGCCTGGCTGGCTCAGTTGGAAGAGCATGAGACTCTTGATCTTGGGGTGATGAGTTTGAGCCCCATGTTGGGTGTAGAGATAACTTAAATAAATAAAACTTAGAAAATTGTGATTGGATAATACCTTTAAGGGGTATCTGTGACAGACAGTAGTCATACCTCCAAGAAATAATGGCAATTGTTCTCCCAACAATGCAGGACTCATTTGTAACATGAGAGCTGCAGAAAAATAAATTCTTTCAGAACTACTGAAAGAACTACCACTTAGTTCATTCTTCAGAACTACCGAAAGAATAAGATATCTTAGTGTAATAAATGGTGGACTGTTTCTATATAACACTGCAGGTGCTCTCTATTTTACTTTCTCTTATTCCAGCCACCACTGAAGGGACTTGGTAACATAAAGAATCTTGCCTCAGTCCACATCATATGACTTTTGCCTTCACCATGTGGCTTCTCTGTTGACACTAAGGCATGGGGTAAGATATAACTAAGATAACCAGACCAACTAATTCCAGTATTCACTAGCCTTTCCTGTGTTTTGGCCTTCCCTCTAGTTTTGTTTTTTTCCTGCTGTTATTCACCATTGTTTCCTGAGATCGCCTGCCCAATGATGCACTCATGTGTATCTTTACTTAAGTTGTGCTTTCTTAGGGAATAATTATAAGAAGCATGCTATAATAATAAATTATATTTTTACTTGGATTTGAAGTATAAAAGAAGCTGAAGTAATACTGAAAGAAATACAGTGACTATCAGACACAAATTTATATTATTCAGATAAGTTTCTCCTTAAACATTCCTTTAAAGTTAAAAGAAAGTAGATTATGATAGAAAAAAAAACTAAGACCTTGGAACATTATCTTTTTTTATATAAAAAGCTACGTAATTTGAATTAGGATTGAATCCTTCTTTGAAAGATCAGAGAATTAGCTCACCTAAATTTCCTCCCACATTTCCACCCATTATCTTCCAATTTTCATCATTTCTGTTAAATTTTTCTTCTACAACTTTAATTTCCACAGTTGTTTAAAATAAATTATATTTTAAAATAGATTTAAAAAGTCCTTTCACCATATAAAGCCAAATAGAGATTGCTTCAGGATCTACATTATTTCATCCCCACCGGCTTGAAAATTATTCCCACATTTATAAGTAAAGAAAATGTCAGAATATTTCTGATATTTCCCATTACTTCATTGATAGCAATTCTAATGTATCAAAGTCCTCACGTTTCTCAGTTTTCCTTGGTCATGCACGTTTGATCTCTCACAATAATTCAGCAGATCCATCAGTCTCTCTGCTAAAGTTTCTTAGTCACAAGTTATTTTGTCACATTCATTTCCTTAGTTCATTGGATTTAATTGGCTAAATTGTTGTTGTGCTTTGTTTTTGATATTTGTGAAAGCATGGGCACCTATATGGCTGTCACTTGTATCCAAATCTGTGTTCCAGCTCAGGTCATGATCTCAGGGTGGTGAGATCGAGCCCCGCAAGGCTTCTGAGCTCAGTGGGGAGTCTTCTTGAGATTCTCTCCCTACCTCTTCCTCAGTGCCTCCCCTCCACTCTCTCTCCCTGTAAAATAAATAAATCTTTAAAAAAATATTTGTGAAAACAGTTTACAGGTGTTTCTGATGAGTTTCTGCATGTTTGTGAGTGCTTGAGTGTTGCCTTTGTTCAGTTAAAAAAAAAAAGACTAGGTAGAAAAGTTTTATTTCACACTTTGTCTCAGAACTTTTCAGATATGACCCCTTTGTCTTCTATGAAGATATCTCACTTAGTCTTTTGCTTGCTTCTCTGTAAGTATTTTGTTTGGCTGGATTTTTTCTGCAAGAAAGACCAATGGGTGTTAGATTTTGTTTTTCAACTCTTCAGGTTTGACAATGTATGTATTCTACTTTTATAGTCAAACAACACCTTAGTTAAAATGGGGTCATATTTTATTTATCCGAAAAACGTGCTGATGGCTCATTTATCTTCTGGCACTGATTGGCGCTCACAAGAGATCTGGGCCCAGCTTGAATTTCACCCACAAAAGTGATTTTTTCCCTTCTGACTGGTTGCCTAAATTCTTTTTTTATCTGATGTTCTGCAACTTAAAATGGATATGTTTCAGTGTCAATTATCTGTATCACTTCCCAGTGTGCTCTAGTAGGCTTCGAATTCAGTTATTCCTTCTTTTATAAATTTCCTTTCAGAAAAATGTTATTTTAAAATCTTTTCCTTCTCACTGTTACGGTGTCTAGAAATACCAATTATCTTTAAATGGGATTTTTTTTTTCTGTCCTCATTATTTGTTATCCTATTCCTAATTTCTTTAAACTACATCATTTTGAAAGTTTTTACTTTTCTTTTTGTTGGTGAGTCCCTTTACAGCTGCATCAATTCATTTCCTTGCACGTCTAATCATTTATCGGTTCTGTATGAGGTCTGCTTTATTCCCTATGGGCTTTTATAATTTTTCTTTTCAACTATGAGTTCCTGTTTATTGGATGTATTTTATTAATAAATCTCTGTGGGGAAATTTCTTCTGTACCTTGAATTAGGTTTTCTTTAAAATTTCGTTCTTTTCTTTTTCATGCTAGTTTTCTAAAAAAAAAAAATGAAGAAGTATTTTTCTATTGTTGTCTGGCAATATCTTTTCTCCTTGGCCACACTTGTGGAAAGATCTGCCCGTATGTTCCACTTATTATCATATCACCACTAATTTTCCTTGACTCCCCTTTCTGCATTAGATGAGACTTATTTTTTGCTCTGTTTCTGATTCATTTTGAGGCTTACTTAGAGATGCTGGGCATTCCATCTTTTATGATACTGTTAATTCTAGCATTGTGAGTGAATTCATTTCATGGCTTATTAAGTCTCCTGTATTGTGGATGCATGGAGCCCCCAAGGTTCATGCCTCTATAAGAGAGATCCTTCTAGTGGCCTAGCCAAACTCGCCTGCTCATGATCACAGAGGCCACATCCATTTGCGCTCCGCCTCGACCACCCAGATGACTAATGGTAAAGATATCCATGGGTATAGCAAACTTTTTAGTCAACTAAAGAAGTGGGGAATTTTGGCACTCTGCTCATGCCACTATCCCCACACAATGTCCTTTCTGCACAAGGGAGCCCTTTAGATTAGAAATGATCTCACTGTCACCCTTCCTTTACTCCCAGCCCAGAGAAAATCATGAGAGTATATCCTGGTACTTTTTATGCTGAGGGCTAAATTTGTTAGTATTCTCTAATTGTCTGTACTTCTCTAAACCTTAAGAAATAATGTATGTAAAGCCTGGCATCTTTTTTTTTTTTTAAGATTTTATTTATTTATTTGACAGAGAGAGACAGCGAGAGAGGGAACACAAGCAGGGGGAGTGGGAGAGGGAGAAGCAGGCTTCCCACTAAGCAGGGAAGCCCGATGCGGGGCTTGATCCCTGGACCCTGGGATCATGACCTGAGCCAAAGGCAGACTCCTAATGCCTGAGCCACCCTGGCACCCCAAGCCTGGCGTCTTAACTTTTATCTTGGAATATTTGAGTAACTGAACATCAACTGATGAAAAAATGATGAATTAGAAATATTTTAATGTAGCAAATCTATAAGTGTTGAAGTAAAGTTCACCAGAACCAAATATTCTGAGTTGAAAACTCATAAAAGAATATCTAATTTATTATGATATATAGAGAGAAACACTGATAATAACATGAGGCAAAAATGGTCACTTAAGTACCAGTCAAAGGGCACTTGTTTTAAATAGTGATTGATACACAGTGTGAATAAGTAAACAGTCAAATAACAAAAGTATTTATGAATGAATGGTTTGATGAATTAATAGATTATATTTTTTGGTTCAGAGAGGACCAGTGCTTACATATGTCACCTCATTTAAGACTGCATTGCCTCTCAGACACATTTGACAGGTAAAGAAACTTAGGTGGAGACAAGTAAGCAATTTGGCCAAGGGCATCCAAGTAATTAAGACACCAAGTTTCCTACTAGGCAGATTAACTCCAGAGTCTGCGCCCAGCCTTGCACCCTCCCTTCAGAAATGGATGGTTCGTCCCCAGCCTACAGCTCCATGCCTTACCTCATTATTCTTTTCCTCAGACATTAATGTAATTATATAAAATCATTGCCATATAACCTTGCCTTATATACCTGCAAGCTAATGCTTCACATTTTAACCTTCAGATAATTATTGAGCCAATGTCAAAATAGGTTAGTAAATGCTTTATTCGTTGTCTTACTGAGAACTGTAGCCTAGGAGACAGTCTTTCAGATTGCTCTGAAGAACTTCTCCAAAGCTGTTAGCTTACGGGGGACTGCAAAGAGGGGATGGGGTATATGTGCTTGCAAGCAGTTCTCCAAGGTATAATCCTGTGTCATGAGGTATAATTTGGTTGTAAAAATGAAGGTTTTCTGATTTCCACATGGACGCATGAACGACCCTTAAGTCATCTTAATATATTATGTTTCTATCATGTCTGATTATTCAAAAATATTGCCTGCAAGCCTCTGCCTAAATGGTGCTCTGGTTCTTATTTTTGATGCTCCCTGAGGTCACCGGAGATGGCTGCAGAAGGCTAACATCCATCACCTACTTCACTGCAGTGCAACTGCAGTGCACATATTTAATTATATTATTAGTTTTTACTCATATTTACTATACAGCGTACCTGTACACTCCTAGGAAACAAAAGGGAGACAAACACACTCATTTTAAGTTTTCAAAGCATAACTTAGTAGAAATTTATACTTTAGCATTTATTTTTTCTTACACAAAACCATTTGTTTACATGGAAATATCCATCATTTGACTCTTATTACCTTGAAGATATAGACAATTTCCTAATCCTTGTCCTATTCCTAACCCAGCACTTTGTCTGTCACTTAGGAAGAACTCCAAATGTTCACTGGATTTAACTGAATGACTATGAGAAGATTCTAGATAACAAATAAATAACATTCTGTGACAAAAGAATCCTTTAAGGTGAAGGGCCCTAGCATGAAATGAGCCTAATAGCTGTAACTGAAGAGGAAAAAGCATATACTTCTTTATCAGGTACTTGAAGATTCATGCTCTTTCCACACACTTACTGCCTCCCTTCCTAGTCACCAATAAGTCAGGGATTTTAAGTTACCTGGTTCTGATTATGACTCACGATAACAGATTTTCTCTTTCTCAGCGAAGGTTTAAGCCCAGCTTCACAAATAATAAAACATTCCTAGTTGTTTAATGAAATATATAAAGTAAGGGTTCAAGACAAACTTTACTAGAATCCACTATAAAATTGAGGGATTGGTCCCACATTCACTTGGAATTTCAGTTATTCTTGAGACCAGCATGAAAAATGCCATCATTTTCCCAAAATAGCAATATACATGGAAGTAGAGTGTGTCCTAAATCCATATTCATCTAAAAATACACTGAAAAAAGTGTGCTGAACTATCATATATGTTGACGTGACGAGAGTGCTTTGAATTTGACTTCCTATTTTTGACGCATCTTTTTTTCTTCTTTTCTTCTTTTCTATCATGACAATTTTCTATCAAAAGACGCATCTTTTTTTCTTCTTTTCTATCATGACAATTGTCTATCAAAGACAATTTTCTTTATCATGAGTTCTCCTGTTTCTTTACAAATCTATCATGGTAGTTTCAGTGGTAATTTTGAGGATGGAAATAATAATAATGATAAGCTATTTATTAATAGTAACAATAAACTATTTCCATGCCCCAAATAAAGGTATGCAGGGCGTCCCAGGGATTTCTGGAGAGTCATGATCTCCCGATCTGAAAGGCAAAAGGAAAAGGAGCAGGAGAGGCAGAACTCTCAACGTCTTTTATGCTTCCTGGGAAATGCCCAGCTACCATAAAAATTCAACGCAGAGCCATTTTAAAGGATTAAAATTATAAGCAGCCCATCTTTAACATGCTACATGAAGAAAAAAACTGAATTTCATGATAATATCCAGTATAACACATTTAAAATAAGATTCATATAAAACTCTCAATGTTTGGCATTGTAATTCTCTCAAAAGCAACATTCTCATAACCTTCTTAAAGTAAGTTAAGTCTTTCAAAGCTTAAACACAAACAAAAAATGAAGACTTAGGTTAAGATTCAACATGGCTTTTCTAAGTTTGGAAAAACTTATCAGTTGAATAGGAGTAATGAAGAAGAAGGACTGGGAGAGCTGCTGCTAAAGGATGTGGAATTTCTTTTTGGGGTGATGAAAACACTCCAAAATTAGGTAGTGGTGATACTTGCAGAACTCTGTGAATATACTAAACATTGAGTGCTTTACCACTACTAATAAACATTGTATACTTTGAAGTGGTGACATTCACAGTATATAAATAATATCTCAATAAAGCTACTATTTAAAACAAACAAACAAAAATGAACAGCCTTTTCCCCAGTACGGGCATTATACATTATACATTATACTTCCTGAAATGTGACCACTCTCCTCTCTAATCAAACATACAAGTATAATTCTCTTTTTGAGTATCATTATAATAAAAATTTAGAAGTAATTCAAAACAATTGAATTTATAGCAACACATAAATTTTACTAATCTGTAATTAATCTTAAAATTAAGACAATAATGCTAAATTTTCATACAGATTCATTCATTCTGTTTCCTCATCCATGAAATGGGGGCATGTATCTTATGATGAGTAAATATATGCAAAGCAATTAGAATTTTTCCTAGTGCCTAGAAGGTGCTTTGTAAATACTTATTATTATTACTGGACACAGCATATTGATTTTTTCAAAAGAATGTTTTTTATTCTTAACCAAATAAGTTTCATATTTTCCAGTAAGTTTTTTCAATTTTTTTCTTCAACAACTGTCAACTCTTCTAAGACATAAGACCTTTAAACACCAGTTTTCAACTCAATTAGTTTATAATATGTTTGTGTAATCACAAAACTACTATATATATATTTTTTCAGAAATCATAGGTCTTTTCAGGAAATAGGAGAATCCAATTTGAAATGAAAACAAAGTAATTTATAGTTTAAAAAAAATACAATTCAGGGGCGCCTGGGTGGTGCAGTCGTTAAGCGTCTGCCTTCGGCTCAGGGCATGGTCCCAGAGTCCTGGGATCGAGCCCCACATCAGGCTCCTCTGCTGGGAGCCTGCTTCTTCCTCTCCCACTCCCCCTGCCTGTGTTCCCTCTCTCGCTGGCTGGCTCTCTCTCTGTCAAATAAATACATAAATAAAATCTTTAAAAAAAAATGCAATTCAGGGACTCCTGGGTGGCTCAATCCGTTGAGCGTACAACTCTTGATTTCAGCTTGAGTCATGATCTTGGGATCATGAGATCAAGCCACACGTTGGGCTCCACGCTGGGCATGGAGCCTGCTAAAGATTTTCTCTCCTCCCTCTCCCTCTGCTTCTCCCCTCTCCACCCCCCACATGCCCACTCCACAATCTCTCTCCAAAAAAAAAAAAAAAGATAGAATTCAACTGGCATAATGTTGAAACTTTTTTTTAAAGATCGATTTCCTCATTTTTGTAATTTAGTGAATTCTCTGCTCTAATTTACCATTCCCCCATTTACAATTTCAATGTTAATCCAATTCCTCATTCTCAATTCATAAATGCATAATTTATTTTGCATTTTCATGGTAAAATTTGGTGCTGGGGCGCCTGGGTGGCACAGTGGTTAAGCGTCTGCCTTTGGCTCAGGGCGTGATCCCAGCGTTATGGGATCGAGCCCCACATCAGGCTCCTCTGCTATGGGCCTGCTTCTTCCTCTCCCACTCCCCCTGCTTGTGTTCCCTCTCTTGCTGTCTGTCTCTATCTCTGTCAAATAAATAAACAAAATCTTTAAAAAAAAAAAATTTGGTGCTAACTCAATTGTAACTGTGAATGGATGAATGCGGCAACTGCAGCCAGAAAAAGGAGTGATTACCAAGGTCTCAATCCCTTTAGAAATTTAGGTTTGGGCCACAACAGGGCCAGCTTCCTGGGTATTTGACCTGTGAAGTCATGAAGGGTTCTGTGCATAGAAAGGACCTCATGCTTGGTTTATTTCTCTGCTGTGAGTGTCTCGAAATTCTTAGTAATTTTTGAACAGGAATACTACATTTTTGGGGCACCTGGGTAGCTCAGTCATTAAGCGTCTGCCTTCAGCTCAGGGCAGGATTCCAGAGTCCTGGGATCGAGCCCCACATCAGGCTTCTCCACTGGGAGCCTGCTTCTTCCTCTCACGCTCCCCCTGCTTGTGTTCCCTCTCTCGCTGGCTGTCTCTCTCTCTCTGTCAAGTAAATAAATAAAATCTTAAAAAAAAAAAAAGGAATACTACATTTCATTATGTACTATTATGTAGCTGGTTCCACGTCATGAAGCCAAATAAGCTACCAAGTCCTATGGTAATAGTTAAGGATAGGGAGGAAATTAGTATTGGTAGTTGAGGAGGGAGATGGTAAATATAAAAAGTACTCCAAAGCCACTTGCAGCAATGGTGACTGTACCTCTCCCCATTAACTTCTCATAAGTTTGCCCCCCAAAACACAGACCCACAAGAACTACGGAGGAGATGGTTTACAAACACAGTTGGAGAAGAGGATCGATGTGAAGCAAAAACATGGATAGGAAGTGTCCCGATTATATTTCAATTCAAGGGAAACTTCTGTGGGAAAGACAGCTGGTTGACAGCCTTCAGTTGCTCTAAGATTGGTCATTGTGTTCATGCCGGACTATGCTTCCCCAAT
The DNA here is from genome assembly GCF_024610735.1 of Ursus americanus. Lineage (NCBI taxonomy): Eukaryota > Metazoa > Chordata > Mammalia > Carnivora > Ursidae > Ursus > Ursus americanus. The sequence continues at coordinate 43,428,283 of NC_142141.1, read as the reverse complement.
GACTAAGCACTTTGATGTACTAGAATCAAGATATTCCTTTCTGCTGCTGGAGTCCCGTAATCACTGTAATGATAGACTTTGCTCAGGAAGTCTTAGGCGGTCAGGTAGCTTGCTCACACACGTAAACTCTTTCTCTCACAATTATATATATATTTATGATTGCTATTGGGATCATGAGTAATTTTGGTTTCTTTCACCCTGCTTTGCTTGTGTATATACTATTTTTTCTACAAATATGTTATTTCAATGACAAAATATTATTGGAAATCATTGAGGATAATGCATTTTGTGACTTTAATAGGAATGAGTGATTTGAACCACCCACATTTACTGACTACTCTTAAAACGTATAGCTTTTAGTCTTACTTGAACAGTATCATCAGGAAAATGATTCCAGTTTTGGTACAAACATACACTTCCAGCATTCTTTCCACAGGATTGTAGAAACATAATCTCAAATGCATTCCATTATAGCTTTTTACATGAATTACCACTGCTACAAATCAGTAGGCAATGTAAGTGGACAAAACTCCATTATTTTTTTTGTTTTCTTATTCTAGTTAAATTGTACTAACTATATTTACATTTCATAGTGGCATTTAGAACTATACCTTTTTATTTCTTATTTAATATCACAAACCATTTTGAAATATTCAAACATGAGAAAGACTGAAAGAAATACACTATAATTAACATTTCTCAAGGTACGTACACCATGATTACATGAAAAGTAAAATTACTTCTGTTGAGTGCTAGAAAGGAAAATAGAAGTAAGCATAATTTAGAGGCAGACTTCATTAGGAAATATTTAGGTTAATTCTGAAAATCTAACTATAAATAAGATTTTTTTCATCTCAATTCATAGTTATTACAGGTATTTGTGATAAGTTAAGTTTTGGTGGCCAGCAAATTGGGGTGGTTCCCTGACTCTTTCTTTGCTGTGCCTTCCCTTCATTTCAAATCAATCAGAAAGTCTTGCCAACTTTATGTCTTAAATCTTTTTTGAAGCTCTCTCCTCCACCCAGTTTCCACTGGCATTGGGCTAATGCCGGTGCTCATTATCTCTTCGTTTGCGTACTCAAATTCCGGCCTCCCTTTGTGACCATCCTCTATGTTGCTGCCAGTTTGATTATTCTGAAATGGAAATATGGTCATTCCTCTGCAATTTATAACTGTCATTGGCTTCCCACAGTCTAGTTTTAAATAAAATACTTTTTGGCAATATGTTTGTGACTGTTTGTGATCTTGCTCCTGCTTGCTTCTAGACTCATCCCTTGTCACTACTCTGTACCAAAACTCTCTGCTCTGTCTCTTCTAAACTACTTGTCTTTGTTCAAAGATTCTATGAGTTTTCACAGCCCTGCAAATTGCATCTTCAGTTGCTACTGCCTAAAACATATTTCTCCTGTTCAATAACAAAAAATACAATTCGCTCCTCTTTTATCATTTACATCTTTTCTAAAGTTCATAATTAACATGGATACATTGTCAGTAGAAAAAGTGGATGGGGGATGGGCTAAATTGGTGATGGGTATTAGGGAGGGCACTTGTGATGAGCACTGGTTGTTATATGTAAGTGATGAATCCCTAAACTCTACTCCTGAACCCAATATTACACTATATGTTAACTAACTAGAATTTAAATAAAAACTTGAAACAAACAAAAAAATATTCAATAAATACTCAAATGCCTTCAAAAAAATAAAGTTTAAATTTCACCTTAAAAAATTTTTTAAAAATAAAAATAAAAAAACCTCAATGCAAAAAACATTTAATTTACTCATCATAAAATAATTTAATGTATCCATATTAAACACTTCATTTCCCATTTCAGAATAATTAAACAAGAATACCACATGACATTTCCCTTAAGCCAGTTTCACTGATTTTTCTCCCTTGCAAGCAAGTGAACAAATAACAAATAACTTACCTTGAATTAAGCACTTCCTCTTTTGCTCTTTGCTGGATGCTGAATAAATTTCTAATAGGTATCTTCAGGTCCGATCCCTGCAAAACATTCTAATGTGTCCAGGAAATTCTTGAAGTTAAAGATTCTATCTGTTCCTTTCCATATCCTAAAACTCTTGAACAATACTTGCTGCCTGGTAAGTGCTCATGCAATATTTGTTGAGAGAATGAAAGATGTCAAGTAATTAGGAATTAAACTTAATATTGACTTTTCAGTGTTATTTTGAAAATCTCATCAAAATGGCAAAACATAACTGCTCAGATATACAAATACCCTTGGCCATGTTCTTGCTTAAATTTTATAAGTATTAAGATACAGTTCATTTCAACAGCATTTTTATTTGCCTATGTATTAGGTACTTTGTTAGTTGCTTGAGGAACTCAGATAAATAAAGCACGGACTCTTTTTTCAATCTGTTTTCAGACTATGAGTGGGTGATGAAATGATGGCTGGTACTATTAACTATATTCTGCATTACTACTATTTAATCACCTACTGAGATATTTAGAGGTGAAATTTAATAACTATGCTGTAGTCTTAATTTGTGTGCGTAAAACAATATGATACATTCAAAATATGTATTGTGTCATGGCAATATAGTTAAATTTATGCATAAAAATCACAGGACATAATGGTTACTTAGTTAATACTTTTGGATTGATTGAACATATCACTACTACCAATGAATAATTCATAAACTATAATCCTTTCATTTCAATTGCACTCTGCACTTTTTTAAAAAAGAGAACAGCACTTCAACACAACAACTAAAAGAGTGAATAGATGGAATTACATAGACTTGATCAATCTACTTTTTTTTTTTTTAAGTAGGCTCCACATCCAATGTGGGGCTTGAACTCGTGACCCTGAGATCAAGAGTCACTTGGTCTACTGAATGAGCCAGCCAGGTGTTCCCCTCAACCTGTACTTCCCCATTTTATGTACTCAAAAATACATAAGTATAGATTCCCTATATGCTCCAGTAAACATTACAATTCAAATCTGAGAGTTACAACAATACAAAATGTTAGTAAAATCAGTTTTGTCAAAATTATATTAATTTATAGAAGATTTCTTAAGAAACTGGGGCACCTGGGTGGCTCAGTCAGTTAAATGTCTGCCTTCAGCTCAGGTCATCATCCCGGGGTCCTGGGATTGAACCCTGCCTAAGGCTCCCTGCTCAGCAGAGAGTCTGTTTCTCCCTCTCCTTCTGACCCTCCCCCCCCATTCACTCATCCTCTCTCTCTCTCTCTCTCTCCTCCCTCTCTCAAATAAATAAAATCTTTAAAAAATATTCTGAAGAAATTGACAAATGTGAAAACTATAATGTAGTGTAGCCTCATGGCATTTATTTTTCATACTTCAGATGGGGAAGCTCACCCAATGAGAACCATCCACAGTGCCGCACACTGTTCACTCTGATTGACTTTCATGACCCTTGTTTTTCCTTCCTCCATTAAAACACTTAGTTCTTAGTAGTAATTTTTCAGGGTTCTGATCTCTGACCTCTGCATTATCATTTGATGAAAATAATTTTGGAAAGGCTAATGGCTAATGTTTCAGGGCATTTTTGTAAATTCCCTAAACAGGTTCTTTTATATTACCATGATTATTAGTTTCATAGTGTTGCCAAAAATGACCACAAATTTAGGGGCTTAAAACAACACAGGCATGATCTCACAGTTCTGTAGATCTGAAGTCTAGCTGGCCTGGGTCTCAGAAGACCAAAATCAAGGTGTTCCCAGGGCTGTGTTCCTTTCTGCAGACTCAAGCGGAAAATCCACTATCAGCCTTATGCAAGTTTTTTCTAGGATTCATTTCCTTGTGGTTGCAAGGCTAAGATCCCTCTTTCTTGTTAGCTATTGGCTAGAAATTAGGGATCATTCTCAGCTTCCAGAAGGTTCCTTAACAGTTGGTCCCATTCCTTTATTTTCAAATCAGCAAGAGTGGGTCAGGTTACTTTCATTCCTCAAATATCTCGTCTTGTGTCTTTGACTGACTATTCTGTCTTCTTTGACTTATAAAGGCTCATGTGATTATATCGGCCCACTCACATAATCCAGGATTATCTCCCTAATATCAATCAATGGGTTAGTAATTTTGATTCCATGTGCAAAGTTTCTTCTCAGCATTACCTAAAATAGTGCCTCACTGAATAATCAAAGAACAGAAAATCTTGGGGAGACATTTTTATGAGTCTATCATTGATGACTTTTTTTTCTCCTCATGGAAAATATATTGAATAAATTAGTTATAAATATTAAGTATTTCTGGAACATATTATTCTATGATGGTGCTCTGTCTTAAAGAAAGAGTGCAAAGAGGGAAAACATTAAAGATATTCATTACACGTCTCTCTCATACTCAACCTCTCTCTTAAGTGCTTTGTTGGTGGTGGTATTATTGTAAATTGCTATTAAAAATACAGCACCTGACCAATGTCATCAAAGGCCCAAGTTCATTCTGTCTTCTCGCTCTGCCATCTTTATTTAGCATGTGGATTCTAAACTCCTATTCATAGAATGGCTGATGAACTTTGGACAACCTGCCATTACCCCAAGCATAAAGAAGAGAAAAGACTAGAACAAAAGATAAGGTGCCTAAGTGCAAAAGTGTAAGTGAATGCCCATGGAATCTGGCCATTCTTTAAAATATTCCCAGCAGCTTCATTCGGTGATTTATTTTCATATCTTTATTGGAACTATACTATATTGCTTTCCCTAGATGAAAAATTGCTCAGAAAATAGTGGGGCTGAATAGACTGCGTTGGTAAACACCACTGTGTCTGACATGTTATCATCAGACAGAAGAACACATAGTTTATATCTGAGTATTTTTTTGTCTCCTACTTAATAAAGAAAATAAGGGAAATTGAACTTACTTGACTGAACTGTGCCTTGGTGTCCTGAAATTTTCATTTTGTTTGGATCAAAGGAATCAATAGTCACTAAGCTTCAGATAAGGATTTCAGCTTTAATTTGTAAATTCCAGATAATATATCCATAGTTTATGTTGTTTTAAATTGTTAAGTATTCTGGGATGCTTGAGTGGCTCAGTTGGTTAAGCATCTGCCTTCAGCTCAGGTCATGATCCCAGGATCCTGGGATGGAGTCCCACATGAGGCTCCTTGCTCAGTGGGGAGCCTGCTTCTCCCTCTGCCTGCCACTCCCCTTGCTTGTGCTCTCTTTCTCTCTCTGATAAATAAATAAATAAATAAATAAATAAATAAATAAATAAATCTTTTAAAAAATTGTTAAGCATTCTGTAAATTATTGAAATTTTAAATGTTAACTTCATGGGATTAAGCCAAATATCTCAAAAATGTTGACAATTCTAAGTTCTACATTACAAAATGTAGAATGATAAGAATGCATAATCTTTTGCTTTATCTTAAATCATACCTCTGCATATCTCAAATCAAGCTTTTACGTTGACTTGCTGTTTCTGTTAGGTTCAGTATCTTTCCTAAAATTAGGATTAAGTTAAATTTGAGTTAATATATCATAATCTATATAATATTTACACATCTGACTTTTGTGGCATTTTGTGACTACCATTCAAAAATAGCAATTCTATAACAGAAGCCATCTAAAAACAACAGTTAAAAGTACACTATTTTCTACTTTTGATGATTTTAGTCCTTGAACTTAAAAAAATCAAGCCCATATCAATGAATGTTAATAAGAAGACTTTTAATGTAACCAGAAAATCAACAATGTGCTTTTACTTCACTATTCTCTTGTCTGGATGGCATAGTGTAGATGATGGGTAATAAAAAAAAAATGAGATTCAAAACAATTATTTCCCAAACTGTTTGGTACTGGAATTATTGTAGTCGCTCGAAAATATTTCGGTCTGAACCAAATGAACTTACTATTATATAAGATATGAAAGTCAAAATACATTACAGTAATCCTTGAATCTCAAGGGTAAATCACTTAGCTATAGTATTTTAAAGTCCTTGAGTATTTATTATAAAGTATACCGCACAATATGAATATACAACTGGCTATATATATCTCCCAATAACACACTGATATTCAGCTATTTCGGTAATGAAATAGATCTCAGTGTAGGACTGTTCTATTATAGAAGCAATCATTCTTAGTGAGGTATGTATTTAAGTTGGCATACCAACTTGTGAGAAACTTATTAAGTACTTTGGTTTAAAAACTTCCCTGTTTAATACATTAAAACATTGTTTGCAGTATCAAGGGCATTTTATTCTAAAGGCTTTTCATCATAAAATATTTTCAGTGTAACATTTGCTATCGTGAGAATTCTAGCAGTTAATACACTTAAGAATTTAAAATTTGTCAGAGTCAGATGTGAAATTGTCTTTTAGAAAGTGACATGTAAGAGACAGACTAATGTTCCAAATAATGCAATAGTGCTTTTATATACAGATAAAACACCGTTTTAAAAAACAGCACAAAACAAAACAAAATTGGTACACACAGCAGGATATTGGTAAGAAGAACTTAGCTAGTACAGCTGACAAATTGGAGAAGAATGATTATAGGTTGGCAGTACCAAGTGAAACATCTGTGCACTGAAGAAATTGGAGGAGTTTCCTTACTCTGGAAATTTCTTTCTTCAGGAACCCCACTGGCCTTTCACAACAAAGGTCTAAAAGGTCACTAGGATGTACCCATTCTAATGCAGACCAGGGGAAGGAAACAATAGCCATGTGGGAGGGACAAGTATCTCCACCCAGATCATTGATTAGTGAACTCCTGGGTGCTTCTGGGAAGTAATCTGAAATGGGCCTCTTATAGCAAAGGGCAGGGAGAGAGTGAAGAAAGATGGAGGCCATTCCAGGTTGGTAGGTGGCAGTTTTAATAAGCAAAGGTAACCTACACAAGGGCCTTGTCTTGGGTGGCAAGATTAACAGATCCCAGCACCTCCTCCCTCCCACTAAATCTTAAAAGTTTATATAGAGGTCATAACTGGGTTCAGTAAAACACCATGCAGGTATTTTCAACACCACATCACTACCTCAAGGCTATATCCTTGGAGCAGCCTCTGGATGCAGAAAAGGCAAGCAGAACCCCCATTCCAAGGACCGCGTAGGGGTATGGAGACTCAGATTGCCCCACATCTAGCTCATAGGTCAATGGGCAGCCACATTTTCTCAATTTATGTCCCTCAACATAGATCCTCCTCTTTTTTCTCCACCACAAAACAGAAGCCTAAATCTGAATGAAGAGTGACACTGCTGGACTTATGACATTTGAAGGCCAGTTTTAAGGTCCTCGTATAACAGGTGAAGCAGCACATCATTTGAAGGTAGAACCTGATCGATTAAAAATATAAAAATATAAAATATAAAAAAATATAAAGCTGTATATTTTAAATCCGAAGGAAATCACTAAAAATACATGAAAGATGTATAAGTAGTAAGCCAGTAGAGGAGGTAAAATGATATAAAAGATATAAAAGATAATATTCATTTAGCACCAAAAAAGGAAGAGCAAGAGTATGCAAAGATTAGATGAAATGACAGAGAATAGCTAGCAACTTGGTATATTTTTAATCCAACCACACCCATAGTCACATTAACTATGAATAGCTTAAACACAAGTTTCTTAGAACCGCAATTATCAGATTGGATCAAATAGCAAAATCAAATTCTATATTGTCTATAAGAAATACAGTTTATATATGATAAAGATAGGTTAAAAGTAAAAAAGATAGAGAAAGACATACTGTGTAAACACTAACCCAGAAAAAGTTGGAATGGCTATATTCCAAAAGCAAGCCTCACAATCAAGTATATAATCAGGATTAAAAGATGCAACATTACATCATGATTAAGGGTCAGTTCTTCAAGAAGACATCATGACCCTAAATGTCTATGTTCTTAGTAACAGAGTATCAAAATAAAGAAGCAAAAATGGATGCTAGCAAAATGAATAAGGAATATAAATTTAAAATTGGAGACTCCAACAATCCTTTCTCAGCAATTGATAGAACAAATAGAAAAATCAGGAAGAGTTTAGATTTGAATATTACCCACCACATAGTCTTACTTGACATTTATAGAACAACCCACCCAACAACAGCAGAACATTCTTTTCAAAGACATATTGAACATTCATCAAGATATACCATATAATAGGCCATAACAAACAAATAAACACTCACCCAATTTAAAAGAATTGCAGCCATAGCAAGCATATTCTAATAGCATAATGGAATTTAATTATAAATCAATAAAAAATATATCTGAAAAATCCTCAAATATTTAGAAATTCAATATCCCAATTTTTAATATTGTGAATTTAATACAAATAGAAATACAATATATAACAATATGTGAGATACAGATACAATAGTGTTTTCAGGATAATATATAGTATTAAACACTTACATCAGAAAAGAAAAAGGGGTATCTGTGTGGCTTAGTCATAAACTTCCAACTCAGGTCATGATCTCAGGGTTGTGAGATTGAGCCCTGTGTTGGGCTCCATGCTGGGCATGGAGTCTGCCTAAAAAAAGAAAAAAAAAAAGTCTTAGATCAATAATCTAATGTTCTATCTTAAGAAACTTAAAAGTAAGCAAATTAAATCCAAAGCAAGTAGAAATAAGGAAAGAATAAAGGCTAGAGAAGAAATTAAAGAAACTGAAAACAGAAAAAAATAGACAAAATCAATGCAAGTAAAAGGTTACTTTTTGAAAAGTTCAATAAAATTGATAAAACTACAGTTACAATGACAATGGTGACAACAACAAAAGAATTTCCCATAGAAAGAATGGAATGTTGCCAATATCAAGAATGGGAAATAAAAGGACAGCAGTCCTGACAACATCAGCTCTAAACTGAATCCATCATCTTCCAGGAATCTACCCTGCGGACAGCCTGTTACGTCAGTGCCATCACAGGGATAGATTTCAGAGTGATGGATTTGAAGACTTCAGACAAGTCCATTCCTGGGACTTGGAGGTAAGTGAAGAAAATCCTCACGGCCACAACTTCAAAAGCCTCCAACGTTACACAAACAAAAGGAGGATGGGGCTGTTCTGGAGTAGAGGAGATAAGAGAGACAGAATTACCAAATCCAATCTGTGGTGTTTTATGAGATCTTGGATCAAAATCAGGCAAGTGCAAATATCTATGAAAGATACCTAATTGGATATTTGCAGCAAATTGGTATACTGACTACACGACATACATAATGAAGGACATCTTTGTATATCATGTTAAGTTTCCTGAGTGTAATCATTTTCCTGCAGTTGGATACAATGTCTTTTATAAAAAGGAAATGCCTGCTAAAATATTTAAGTGTGAAGTATCAGAAACTTAGTTTCAAATAATAAGTATGTAATTCAAAATGTGTATTGTTCTATGTAGATATGTTTAGGTAGATAGAGATAAGGGATATAGATAGCAAATAATGAAATCTGGACACTCTAGGTAAAGGATATATGAATGTAAACTTTTAATTTCTGAAAGTCATATATTTTTATTCTAAAATTTGACTTAAAAATAACAGCTGTATACAGTACTTTCTTATAGGCCACAGTTCTAAAAAAGTCAACCTACTTCACAATCCTTTTAATTATTATTTGTTATCATAGTACTCAAGTGCCTTAGCCACTGTATATCTCAACTCTTCACCTTCCATCTGCATCTCATCCAAACTACAGGTAAAAGTCTTAGTAATTGTGCCACTACATAATGTTCTTATTGCTTTTAGTCGGGGGTAAAATCCAGTTCCAAAATTCTACCCCAAATATCAGCATTCTAAGTATCAACTGGTAGCATAATCTTTCCAGAAAGCTGAGCCTGAGTTTCAGAAAGCAGTGTTCAATTCTAGGGAACAGAAGTGAGGAGCAAAGTGGAGGAAGGCAGGGAGGAAGGGAGAGCCAATACAAATGCAGATTATTGAAAAATAGCAGAATACTATTATTATTCTCAAAAATTCATAGTGACTTCATTTCTGGTCCTTCTATTAGAAGGGGGAAATAAGAATTAATTTACCACAACTCACTGAATCCTATTGTTATGGTTTACCTCATGGAGGCTTAACACGCACACACTTTCGGGTTGCATAAGTGAATGGGTCAAATGAGGCCTTACACCAGCTTAACAGAGAAGTCCTCAGGAGGTAGGGGGAGCACAACACGGGCATCTGGCAAAGCACTGTCAGGCTGTGCACACACGAAGATTCTTGTGGTCAATCAGAGTTTACGGTCACCGTGGAAGTAGAAACAAGAGATAGCAAGGTGGAGAAGATCTGAATGGCTGAGTGTACACACATATATGGGGGAATCTGTAGGTGGTGGGGACTGGGCTTACAGAGCCCTATCTAACATGCAGAATACAGCAGAAGGGGTGGGCTGTTATTTCCAACATTAGGCTGTAAAAAAAAAGACCGGTTTCCTTTTTGGATACTCTCTTTCACACTCTCTTGTATTTGCTCGCCATGTTATGCTACGTTATGGAACAGCCCTGTAGGAGGCTCACGTGGGAGGAACTGAAGCCTGCCAGCCACCATCCGAATGGGACTATACGTGGATTCACCCCAGCTTTTCACCTGGAGTCTTTAAGTGTGACCATAGCCCCAGCTGGCCAGTGGCTTGACTTGAGATCAAGGCATCCACCTAAGTCACAGTCTGTTTTCTGACTCCCAAAATCTGTTAGAAAAAGCAGAGTTCTCATTTGAAGCCATTAAATTTGAGGATAATTTCTTACATAGCAACAGATAGGACACTCTCTATCTCATCCTCCTTTGTGGGCTGTGCCATGTTTTCCCTCATGTCTGGAGCTTGCAAACAGTGCTGCCTGTAAAACATGTTCTTCTTTTATGATTCCTCTAGTAACTGCAGTTCCTCCCTAAAATCTAAACTATTAATCACATCACCCTTGCAATACGTTGTCAGAACTTCCTACATATTTTCTTAACTTACCACAGTTTGGAATTATATTTTTGTATGACTTTTTCAAAAATGCCTGAGAGTTCCATTAAATTGTAAGCTTCATGAGGCAAGGTTTTGTTTTATTTTGTTTTTCACTCAAGTCTTGGTCATAGAGCCAGACACAGTTTTTGATTAGTATGTATTCAAACAACATATGATTATATGAGAGGCATAATTACTAGACGAGTGCGCAAATTTTTCAAAGTTACAGGTGGTTCACCTGGAAAATTCTAGTAATAGAAAACAGAAATAAAAGTAAGAAGAAATTTGTTAGATTGTCTGGAGATTTAATTTCACACCAAAAATACTTTACCTAGTGAGAATTAATAGTAAGATAGAAAACATAACAAAAAAAAATCTCTCTTTTAGTAGAACAAAAAGAAAATATTTAGAAATAGTCAGAAATTTTTAGGTATTCAACAGATGAAGCATTATTGAAAGTCTTAAAAGGAAACTAAAATAAGTGAAAGGAGGGGCGCCTGGGTGGCTCAGTCCTTAAGCATCTGCCTTCGGCTCAGGGCATGATCCCAGCGTTCTGGGATTGAGCCCCACGTCAGGCTGCTCCGCTATGAGCCTGCTTCTTCCTCTCCCACTCCCCCTGCTTGTGTTCCCTCTCTCGCTGGCTGTCTCTCTCTGTCAAATAAATAAAATCTTAAAAAATAATAAAAAAATAAAATAAGTGAAAGGAAATACCTTGTTCTTTCATAGGAAAAATCAATATTATAAAGGTGTCACTCTATTAGTCATGTGATACACTAACATGATGCATAGTAATTATATGAAATATACATATGTTTTTAATTTTCACTATTAAAATTATGATTTTAGATAGAACAGTCTAGTAGGAAGGACTATAAGAGAAATCTCTGGTGTCAGAGAATATTACTACTTGCTACCTACAGGACATCAAACAATAGGTTCCTCTTTCTTAGGCTAAAGTCTATCAGAAATGTGAATATAATTAGTAGAAACCGATTTTTAAAAATAAAAATTAGGAGAAATCATTACAGTTTATAGCAGATCACTTGATAACTATAAAACAATTAATTTGTGTTTCCTCTTGTTATTGTTATTATTACTATTACTGTTATTATTTTCGCTAGTGATGCTGCAGCATTATCAAATCTGATTGTTTCTGTTGAGCCTTTGCGTGGCAAAATGAGTACATACCGTCTTTGAATAGAGTCTGTCATCAGAATCCACCTGGGGATTTCTGTTAGAAACTTAGTTTCTTGGGCACCGCATTAGCATATTGGGGGATGGGGACCTGGAATAAATATTTTAAAAAGAAACCCAAATGATTTTTCACTCACTCTCATGTTACAAATGGTAAAAACTGCCATGTTGGCTTATGAATTAAAGTTACATTCTGTATGGGATTTCTATTCTACATTCAATTTAAATTCTAGGAAATATCTAGTTGTAATTTATTGGAAACCAATTGACTTTCTTTATTTACCAATAAAATCCACATTTACTTTATTAGTGCATTTTTCTTGCTTAATTTTTTAAAAGCACTTTTAATGTGGATACATTAATCATATCTTTGATTTTGGTTACTGGAAAGCTGGATTTCAGAAAATTGGTATGTAATTTTATTAAAATTAATTATAATAAAGTTTAAAATAATCACATTTAAGAATGTGCAACCTGTTCTAATGGGGATTATTTTCAACTGCTATTTACATAAATGCAAATATAATTCAGAGAACTGTAGTCATATCCTAAACTCTGACTGCTATTAACTGTTTCTTTTGTTCCCTCACTGTGATATTACATAAAAGGGATGTAAGATTTTGGGGGTTCAAAGTGGCTAACGACGTGTTAATCTCTTCTTCTTTCTGAAATCACTTTGAAATTATAGAATGACCACAAAATAAAATAGAATGACCACAAAATGACCACCAATTAAAGACTGGGAGCTCATGAAAAACCAAGATGATTCCTTCAGAAGAATAAACTATTGACATATTTCTGGTGGTCATAAAACCAATAAGATCAGATTTACTTCACAGGACAAACCTAATCTGAAACTTCCACAACCCAATATAGACAAAATGAAGAAACTTCAAAATAGTGAGATTTCAAATCTTCCCAAACGCACAGATCAAGAAACATGTTCTGGGAAACCAGAGGAGGGTGTCTTGTAGTCAAGTATGAATTTCATTAATGCTATGTCAGTGACCTCTTACCATATTCTGTAACTATAGTGTTCATCCCTGAATAAATTAGCAAGGATACCTCTCCAAAGAGATGGAGGAAAGTAGTTTCCCAGAGGGGTTTTGCATCTGGAGAGGGAAGCTGAGAAGTGCCCAGGATGAATTCCGACCATCACTGGAGGAAGGTCACTTCCTTCCTATTCAGCAGGAAGGCTGCACCTGAATCAAATGCATAATTATAACTACAGCTAGAAATCAGTAAACTAAAAGTACATTCACTGTTTGAAAAAGAAAAACATTTAGTGTTGCAGCGAGTGATTTAAAAAAAAAGCCAGTTAAATTATTAATATTGATCTATGTTAACTACTATTAAGAATTTATACAGAAAATCCATAATCTCCAAATATTTGAGGGGAGCATAGAAGAACACCAGCTGGAACAAAGGAAAGAACTATCCATTAGGAAAGAAAACTAATGCAAAAATAAATACAATTACCTTAATAAATATCTTCATTAAAACTTGAGATATAGCATTCCCGCAAAATATGAACATGAAACTTAGTGATCAGGGCGCTTGGGTATTAAACGCAGGCTTAACAACATAGACCCTAGAGAGGAATATAGAGAAAATATGAGAGAAAAAAAAATTCAGATAAATAAATGGAACATTTTACTGAATTAAAAAAAACAACAACAACTTTTTAGATTAATGGTGCCTTCACTGGAAACATTCAGCGGAAATTAACACCCAAAATAATAATAAAATCCTACAAACTTCTAGAAAGAAGGAATATTTATACTTAAAAAAGATTACATTTTCCTTATTATGTGATGAGGTGACAAAAAATTATTGATGGACAGTCCCACCCTCCAAAAACCATAGCAACTTGTATAACTCTTATAAGAAAAAATAGTGTAAAAATAATTCTATATCTAACTATAATTATAAAAACCAAAATGCAAATATTGAAGAAAATAAAAAAAATAAACTACATACCCTTTTTTTGGAGTTTCAAGTTCTTATTTAAATTTCAGTTAGTTAACATATAGTGTAATATTAATTCTAGGAGTAGAATGTAGTGATTCATCACTTACATATAACACCCAGTGTTCATCACAAGTGCCCTCCTTAATACTCATTTTTTTTTAAAAGAAAATTGATCATAAAGATACTCCCAGTAAAACCGAAAATGAATTCACATAACAGCAACAAAAAAAGACACAAAGAATAAATTTTAAAAAACAGCAAGGCCCAGCTAATGTTAAATTGTGATGGTTAATTTTACGTGTCAACTTGACTGGGTAAGAGATGGCTAGGTAGCTGGTAAAACATTATTTCTGCGTCTGTGCGGGTATCAGGAAGAGATTTGCATTTCAATCAGCAGACAAGTAAAGAAGACTTCCTTCACCATTGTGGATGGGCATTATCCAGTCCACTGAGGGTCTGAGTGGAATAAAAGGTGGAGGAAAACTAAATTTACTTTCTGCTTGAATTGCAAAATAAAACATTTTTAATTCAACTGCAGAAATAAAATGTTTTCTAGCTTCTTCAAGCAACAAATATTGTTCATTTTGTAATTTACTATGGCTTTCCTCATGAATTTAAAAAGACACCATGCACCCATACAAAAATATACACATACACACATATGTAAATGGGTTTGTTGTTTCTATGAAAGCTGGAATCAAAGGACACACAGTGCTCTCAAACTTGCTTTTCTCACTTAAACAACATATGGATATCATGCCAGGAAGAACATACAAATCCCATCTAAAAACTGTAATATTCCTCTATTCTCTCTTTATGTATATGTATTATAATTTATTCAGCATTTTTACCTCTTAACTTTCAGGTTACTTGAAATATTTCTTTGTATAGGTATGAGTTTGCAGATAAGAAGAGATATTTTATTTTATTTTTTAAAAGATTTATTTCAGAGAGAGAGAAGGGGGGGGGCGTGGTGAGCAGCAGGAGAGGGATAAATAAAGAGAATCCCAAGCAGACTTCCCTGAGTCAGGGCCTGACCCAGGGCCAGATCCCAGGACCCCAAGATTATGACCTGAGCTGAAACCAAGAGCTGGCCGCTCAACCAACTGAACCACTCAGGCGCCCCAGATAAGAAGAGATATTTTATTTTATTTTATTTATTTTAAATGGAAGGTTTTTTAAATACAAAGATTTTATTTTATTCAAGAGAGCAAGAGAGCGGGTGAGTGCACGAGCAGGGGGGAGGAGGAGAGGGAGAGGGAGAAGCAGATTCCCTGCTGTTCAGGGAGCCCAGACACAGGGGGCTGATCCCAGGACCCTCAGATCACAATCTGCGCTGAAATCTGAGCTGAAGGCAGCTGCTTCACCAACTGAGCCACCAAGGTGCCCCAAGAAGAGATATTTTAGATATGACAGAACCTTGAGTTTAGAACTATGGTGGAGAGAGGGATCAAGAAAATCCACATAAAATGTATTGCCATGTTATAGAAGTTATGCATATTGATATTTTTGTTGCTGTTTTTTTTTTTTTTTACCAAGAACAAATGCATAAATAAATGCCTATGCTGCTGTTAAAGGTTTTTTTTTAAGATTTATTTATTTATTTATTCGAGAGAGAGAGAAAGCACCTGTGTGTGCAGGAGAGGGAGGAGGGGCAGAGGAAGAGGGAGAAGGAAGGAATTTCAAGCAAAATTCCTCCAGCGTGCAGAGCCCGAAGAAGGGGTGGTGAGGGGAGGGCTCAATCTTAAGACCCTGAGATCATGACCTGAGCCCGAAATCAAGGGTTGGTCACTCAACCGACTGAGACACCCAGGTGCCCCTAAAGTTGTTTTTGATTGAGATATGGTTACTTAAATTAGATCTATAATTTGTTAAAACAAAACAGAACACCAGACATTTTTAAGAACTAGGGAAACCAGGAACCATAAATACAAAACACATATATTTCTAAAAAAGTTTTTAAGATGGAATAAAGGAAAATGCAGAGAGGGAAAAAAAAGACAAACAGAAGAATTTAAATGAGAATCGGATATAAGAATAAGTATATTTATGGATTACAATAATTGTGAGTTGATTTAATACTTCTATTAAATAACACATTTTTTAGACTGATGATTTATAAGTATACTATTATAATATTTATAAAAGACATCAAAAACGTTTTAATAAACAGTTAAAAATAATGTGATCTCCAGAGACCAAGAAACTTTAGGTGAGATTAAAGCAGTATCTTCAATATGAATTTTAGTCAAAATATAATTTATGGTAAAAATGAAACATCAAGGGTGTGGTATCTCTCCCAATCACATGGGGCCCCCAAATGTGGGGCGACTGATTGGTGGAAGTTGGTAGTGTGGGGTGTGAAAGAATCACCTGAGGCAGAACAAAGGAGATAGAAGTTTACTGAATCCAACTCAAGAGACACATGGGCAAGACAGGAGAGGAGAGCCTGTCTGCAAGGAGTCAGGGGGTGGGGGCTGTTTTGTTGCTAGGTTGTTTTTTTGTTTGTTTGTTTTTGTTTTTTTAAGATTTTATCTGAGAAAGAGAGAGAGCATGAATGAGTGGAAGGGCAGAGAGAAAGCGAGAGGGAGAAACAGACTCCCGGTTGAGCAGGGAACCTGACACAAGGCTTGATCCCAGGACCCCGAGATCATGACCTGAGCATCTAGATGCCTAACTGCCTGAGGCACCCAGGTGCCTCATGGTGGGGGCTGTTTTTAAAGGGGGAAGATGAAGTAAGGCAACATATGGAATCTTCCTTTTTTTTTTTTTTTTTTTTTTGGTAACTCTGCCTGGTTGTAACTAGCCTGTTGGTCAGTTATGGCCTATGGATATTTTGAGGTGGGTGGCTTGATGGGCCTGTCTGTGTCCAGCCAGAGGGCTGGGATTACTTTGGGCCCTCTGTCTTGATCAAGTCTCCATTGGTCAAGCCTGTAGTCTAAAAGCTGCCTCTACAAAGGGGTTTGTTTCATATCAATAAAAATTATAACATCGAAAATGTGTAAGCCTAAAATAATATAAAATACAAATGCATAAGGAAAGTATCCTAAAAAGTGGAAGACAAAATAGAAAATAGACAATTTCAAATTTGGAAACAATTTTGTCCAAACACAGCAAAACAAAACAACTCATAGGAAAAAATAAGGAGACATTACATAAAAATAAAACTTGATTTTACTTGATGTTAAAAATTACCAGGGCATCTGGTTTGCTCTGTCGTTTAAGCATCTGACTCTTGATTTCCTCTCAGGTCATGGTCTCAGGGCTGTGGGGTCGAGCCCCACATCTGGCTCTGGGCTGAGTGTGGAGCCTGCTTGGGATTCTCTCTCTCCCTCTCCCTCTGCTCCTTTCCTCTCTCCCTCTCTCACCCTCTCTCTCTCTCCCTCTTTCAAAAAAGAAAAAAATTACCAATATCTCCTCCATATTTTAATCTGTAATATACATGCCCAATGTATGAATAACAATCTATTTAAACATCTATTATATTTTACACACATAGAATAAGAGCACGAAGAAAAATCTCAGAAAATTAGAAATCATACAGACTATGATCCAATGAATATATAATATGATAAAAACAGTTCCCAGGGCATCCATGCCTAAAGAAGTAACTAAAAACTAAGAAATAAATGAGCTATGCATTCGAACAAGAAGAAAACATAAGGATGATTTTGAATGGTAATCATTCATTCTTTGTTATTGTTCTCGCACACTGTCTACCCAGATTTCAATGCACATACCGCTTCTTAAATACAGCTCTGTGTAGAACTACACCAAAATAATATGCACAAGTATGTTTAGTACAGCATTATTTACGACAAGAAGAAACTTATTAGGGCATTGATATCTGAAATATGAACTGAATAATTAAATCATTTTAAAAACAATAAGTCATAACTTGTAAAGAATGTTATGCAAATATATTTTGTAAAATAATATTTTGTTTTAGAAATATGAAATAATATGGTGTAGAAGAAATTTTTTCAAAGTAAATAAAAATGCTATAATATGTTCATTGGTAGGTATGGATAGATACCGAAGAGTTTTCTCAGTATAAACTTCAAATTAGGAGATTCATACATGGTGGTTCTTAGTTATCATTTCATTTCTCCTGTGTTATTTATTGTTTGACTTAAACACATTGTATTTTGTATAAAAACAGTAACTATAAGAAGAATAAAAAGGAAGGAATTAAAACAATAAGATGAGTTGGGGGTCATAAAAAGAAGAATCAACCAGCTATCTAAAGACACTTGTATAATAAATTATACAAATTATTGGCAAATGCTATCAGCTGAAAAGAAGACGTAACATAAATACATGATATTATAAAAAAAAAAGAGGCTGAAATGCCAATCCAGAAGAAATTATTATACCTGGGAAAATTATTAAAATTTATACCAAATTATTTTGAAAACTATAAAGTTAGATTGTTTTAAATAGAAATATAAATTCTCAAGGTTGAGTCTAGAAAAAGAAACCTTAAGTATACTAATATTCATTAAAAATAAGTGCATAATAATATACATTCATAAGGAGCAGGTACACATGGTTCTTCCTACTGGTTAATTATAATAAATCTTCAAAAATTGTAAGTTTCAAGTATTTCAGAACCTAAAAATAGAACAGACAGTTGCTTTGTTCTTTGACTTGCTGTAGAGCATAGAAGTAGCTAAATATGGTCATATTCATTCCTTGATTCTATAATAAGCCTTATAACAAAACCAAAAGATTACAGAAAAAATGAATATTATAGATAAAATTCGCTTATACATCAGTAAGTTGAAGGCCAGAAGTATATTTTAAAAAACACCGCTACCGCATATGTTTTAAATCAGAATACTTCAATGGAAAAGAAAGTATTGTTATAGACTGAATTTGTTCTCCCAAAATTTGCATGTTGAAGTATTAACCCCAGTACCTTAGAATGTGTCTATATTTGAAGATACAGCCTTTAAAGAGGTAATTAACTTAAAATGAAGTCCCAATACCCTTATAAGAAGAGACTGGGACATAAAAGAAAAAAAAAAAAACACTAGGGATATGTGCACAGAGAAAAGAAGGGCACATCAAGTAAGTGGCCATTTGCAAGGCAATGAACAAGGCCACAGGAGAAACCAATGTGGGCCACTTTGATCTTGGACTTCCAGCTTCCATAACTATAAGGAAATAAATTTCTATTGTTTAAACCATCCAATCTGCAGTATTTTGTTATGGCAGCCCTAGCAAACTAATATGCGTTATTTTTTAACAAATGTGATAGTTTTATGTGTTAACTTGGCTAGGCTATACAGTTCAGTTGTTCAAACCCTAGTCTGTGAGGTATTTTATAGATGCAATTCTTTTTTTGTTTGTTTGTTTATTTATTTTTTGTTAATAATCTCTAGACCCAATGTGGAGCTCGAACTCCCAACCCCCAGATCAAGAGTCGCATGCTCTACTGACTGAGCCAGCCAATAGACTCTTAAGAATAATATTCTTTAATCAGTTGACTTTAAGAGTATTATTCTAAACAATCTGTGTGGGCCAGATTCAATTAGCAGAAAAGCCTTAAGAGCCTTGAGGTTTCTTGGGAGGAAGACGTCATGCTGCCTGGGGACTCTGGCTATAGCTCATGCCTCAGAGTTCCAGCTTGCCCTTCCTGACAGCCTGCCCTGGGGACCTTAGACTTGCCTCGCTTTCCCCCAACTATTGAATAAGCCAATACCTCGCAATAAACGTATCTTTCTTTATTCTCCCAGCTTTCTCATTCTCTCTCTCTGTAGATGTATTTGTCTATCTCTATCTTCATCTTTATATATATACTTAAGAGTGAAATTGCTGAATCTTTGGATCTTTGAACAGGTATATATATAGTATATATGAGTAGACCATGCCAGTTTTCCAAAGTGTGGTTATACCAGTTTGTGTGTGTGTGTGAGTGTGTGCGCGTGTGTGTATGTGTGTGTGTGTGTGTGTGTGTACACATATATATATTTCCTACTGTTTCTGTTTCTTTGGTGGAAGAATTGGATTTTGGGGGGGGAGAATTGGATTTTATTGTACTTATTTACTTATTTTTTTGGTTTCTTCATCTTTTTTTATTATTATGTTCAGTTAGCCAACATAAAATGCGTCTTTAGTTTTTGATGTAGTGTTCAGTGATTCATTAGTTGTGTATAACACCCAGTGCTCATCACAACACGTGCCCTCCTTAATACCCATCACCCAGTTACCCCATCCCTCCACCCCCTTTCCTTCTGTAACCCTCGGTTTGTTTCCCGGAGTCCAGAGTCTCTCATGGTTTGTCTCCCTCTCTGATTTCTCCCCCTTCCCCTATGGCTTTCCATGCTATTCCTTATGTTCCATATATGATGAAACTCTATAATTGTCTTTCTCTGATTGACTTACTTCACTTAGCATAATCCCCTCTAGTTCCATGTATGTTGATGCAAATGGTAGGTACTCACCCTTTCTGATGACTGAGGAATTGGATTTTAAATAAACATCAGTTCCCTTAGTTTCCTGGGGCTGCCGCAACAATTTACCAGAAACTTGGCTTGAAACAACCAAAATGTATTCCATATATTCTCTCACAGTTCTGGAGGCCAGAAGCTCAAAATCAGTGCCTCACTTAACCAGAATCCTAGTGAGAGAAGGCCACACTCCCTCCAGAGGTTCTAGACGAGAATCTATTCCTCGAATTTTCCTATTTCTGATGCTCCAGGCATCCCTTAGCCCTGGTGTCATCACTCCAATCTTCAAGGGCAGCATCCTCACGTCTGTCTGCCCCGTCTTCACGTAGCTTTCTCCACCAGGCGTGTAACATCTGTGTCTCTGTGCCTCTTTTACCAGGATAACATGACGACATTCAGGGCACTCTAGTATAATCCAGGAAAATCTCCCTTCTCAAGATACTTAATTTAATCCACATCTAAAATGCTTGTGGTTTTGTTTTTGTTTTTTTGTGTTTTGCAATTGTTAGGTAATATTCACAGGTTACAGAGATTAGGATACGGATATCTTTTAGGAAGTCATTTTTCATCCTAACACAAAGCAATTAAAATTGTAATAGATACACAGAGAAATAATGCTTTTATTTTAACTGGTATTGGAAAGTAATTGATGTAAATAATATTTACATTCAAAACATTTCTAATCAAGAAATGAAAGGATTAGAGAGAAGTTTCCTTCAACTGAGAATGTGTATTTATAGAAACTATAGCCATCAGTCTTCATGAATACATTGTGAGAAATAGATAATGCAAATGAAGTCTTTATAAATCGATGAATAAATAATAATTGTTGCTAAAATTCTACTGATTCTGTAGAGCTTCAAGAATGTCAAAATGTATCATTATTATGAAATTATCATAACAAAGTGACAGAATAGGAAGGCCATATTGAGTCAGAGCAGTAAATGAAGAATAATCTTTTATTTTTCAGAATTAGCTACAAAAATGAACAAAACCCAGTGTTATTAGTACTAAATATTAATAAAACTAGAAAAAATATTACTTTACTGTTCATATTTTAAAGTCTATAAATTACTCTCAATCAGGCCTAGGGAACTGGTGTTCACTGGTTATAGAATAGATTCCCATAGGATAGTGGTAAGTAAATAGATAGAGAGATAGATTATTATCATTTTTTCAAATAGGAAACTAAGCTTTCACGCTATTCATTAATCTTATTGAACTAGCACCTGATCCTCAGAGAAATGGTCTCAATCTCATTAAGTTGAGGCAGCTACCATTCCAGAGAAAATAAGCAGAGAGGAAAAAAATATTCTATGTATAGGAGTTTTTTAAAAGAATGTCCATCAGAAACGCTGTGGCTTGAACATGTACAAAAATACATCTATTACATTTAACTGCAATGGGGCAGAGTGAATCAGTTTTCCTCTTCTGAAATGTTAAAGGGCAGATATTTCATTTTATTTCTTCCTGGCTTCTCTACATTAAAAAATGATTTCGTTTTTGACAGACTGCTGCTGTAGATGGCCTTGTTATGGTGCATGGCCATCCTGGTGAATGACTCTGATTATTCTAGATCTTGATGCTGTAAAAATCATGTAAAAAATATAAGAATAGTTTCTTTTCTGTAAAAAAAAGAAAATGCCAGGAAGTTCTCTCTTAAAAGAATACAAAACCCCTTTCTATGGAAAGTGAGAGAAGTCGTCCAAGCATCCTTATTTTATTAGTAAAGGTCTTAATAAGGAACCAATAATTGTGTTTTTGAGATTTGAAGGCTAATCTCTCTCTTTCTGTCTCTCTTGCTAAAATTTACCAGAAATTTTATGCAAAGTACATAATTTATTTTTAATTCAGAGTTTTTAAGGAGTTGACTTAGAAACTTTGAAGGAGGAGACCTAAAGTCAGTAAGATATGTGGTGTTGATTCTTTTCTGAATGGACAGGTAGGTTGGGGCAACTCCCTTTGAACTCCAGGCAGTGTTAGAATGTGTTAAGGAAATAGGTAAACTGAGCAACTCTGGGGGGTTACCAAGTAGTAAGGAATCAAATTATATTAGTCGACTAATCTAATGTGATATTGATTAACTTCTTTAATCCTTACAAAGATGACAAACTATAATTTAGCCCAACTCTTACCTAAACAGAATTAAATATATGTATATCATATTTATATAATATATACTTTAATATTATGGTTGAACACTATGTGAGAAAAATAAACTTTGAAATATTACAGAACTATCTGTAAACACAAAGGAAAAGTACTATTTCATCTTTCTTTTTTAAAGATTTTATTTATTTACTTGACAGAAAGAGAGAGAGAGCACGAGTAGGGGGAGCGGCAGGCAGAGGGAGAGGGAGAGGTTAAAACAAGCTTCCCGCTGAGCAGGGAGCCCCCACAGGACCCTAAGGTCATGACCTGAGATGAAGGCAGAGGCTTAACTGACTGAGCCACCCAGGCACCTGGAGTACTATCTTTTCTTAAAGTTAAGATTAGAAAAGAGCAATGACATATGTTTATTCAAATATCCCCAAATAAAAAAATTTAGAAAATCCCCGAATTTGAATGTCTAAAATATATTATGTAATTATATCTGCTTATGGAAGGTATTATTAAGATATGCTGAATATGCTAAAACCATTAGTTTTGTAATTTAAAAATTATCTATGAAGCAATATAGAAAAAGCTCCCACCATACATGCAATTAGGAATGAGTCAACTCAAAGCTCAGGAGTAGAACGATGAGCTATTTACGGTCTGGATGAGGACGAAGAAAGGCAAGTAGAATGCAATCTTGGCTACAGTGGAAGAGATAACGCTCATGAGACTTAAGACAGAGACATATTAATTAGTATCAGGGGATTTAGTAAGGCTCTTGAGTGAGGAAGGAAGCATCTGAAAAGGAATTTGAGAGGGCAATATCAGCAGACAGGTATGTAGGTAAAGTAGGACGATCACTTGTAGAATACAGATTAGTCAAAAGAAGAAATACACATATGCAGGAAGCATGTTGGGAAAGTTCAAATAACTGTGATGAGAACTTTTGAGTTTTTTTTTTTTTCTTGTGGATTCTAGTTGTTATAAAATGTCCCCAGGAAATCATATGTAAAATTAGAATTTTTATCACTGGACAGGAACACAGACTAATTATAATCACTAACATACTCTGCTTTAATGTCAGTCAAACCACATTCTAAGTGTTCCTCATGCATTAATTTATTTAATCCTGACAACACATACAGAGGTATTATCTCCATTTTATAGATGAAGAACAAAGACCTACAAGGGTTAAATAACGTCTCAAGGAAACACAGCCAGTAACGGGCAAACCTATTACTTTTACCCAAATAGCCTGGTCCCTAATTTGTCTTCTTAACAACGACACTACATATTGCTTCTCCAGTGAAGTATGATGTTCTAGAACAAAATAACAACAATCCAAATTCTCATCATTTTTCACAGAAGAGTAAGATTCAAGCTGTGTCATTCAAATATAAAAATTTATTTTTCCAAGAATATCAAGGTTACTAGAAATCTTATAAATATGCTTAAATACTTATTCTTAATACTTTTTCTCTGTTATGTTCTTACACCTGAATATGTAATGTAAGTGGAAAACAGCAAACTCCTTTTTTGAAGAGTAGGAAACATGTATACGGGTAAGATTGTTTTAAAAAATTCATCCTTCCTTCTCCAATTAAATGGAAGATGTTTATTGATAAAGAGCAGAGTGGTTGCTGCCAGAATTCCATGAAATAAAACAAACCAAAATCTATGAATAAGAATAAGTAATCTAATATACATATAAATTATGCATGCCGCATACTAAGGAATATATGGCTTTGATTCAAATCACACCATTCTTTCTTTTTTGGTCTTGGATTGGGATATTTTTGTTCATTTATATTTAAATCTACTTTAGAAAAATATATTATTCCATGAAAAAGTACTTGAATCTACTCAGCAGTCAAATTCAGAAAACCGAGCAAAATATGCAAACAGTGATTAAAAAAAAAAATTACCCAAGACTTCTTTGAAGACAGTCACAACAAATGTTTGGGTTCTGAGTACATCTTTGGTAATTGTTTACTCTGGTCATCCTGAGATCACCAATTTTAACTATCTTCTGAGATATGGCGATTATCTGTCAGCTGCCCAATTTGTTCTGAAAATGTTAGCTCTCAGGGGAAATCTTCGTCTTTCAGACCTCTCTCTTTCTCACATGAGACTCTAGCTGTCAGAGTATGTATATTCCTGAGAGATGACACAAAGATTCTAAGACATCTCCTAATTAGATAGAAAGGAGTATCAGAGGGGGGGAGAGAGAGAGAGAGAGTGAGTGTTTTTATGACAGTTAAAAGGGCTTTTCCTCTTAACAGGTACAAAATTGTTCAATGCTTTAGCTAATTTCTGTGTTTTTGACAACCATTTTTCTAGTATGGTTTGATTTTTTCTTTTGGTCTGTTTTTTTATTGTTATTATTCCCTTGGAAAATATAAGTTAATATTTTCTTGCTGCATTTGTCCTGGTTTTCATATTCTTTATTTCACCCAATTTACTTTTGTCTTCTATGTAAAAATATCAAAGTGCATATTCATAATCTTTTGTGAATTTTCATCTTAATTATTGCAGCATATAAAGAATCGAAGTGGTAATATTTAATAAATTAAAGCAAGACAAAGGTCCTTTTTTTTTTTTTTGCTTTAATAACGTAAGCACATAATTTATTGTGAAGATTCCCAATGGTCTGTTATGTCCCATGAACTGCATGAAGTTAATTTTCAACATAATGCTCTTCCAAAGTGATAGAGCAAATGGCAGAGCCAGAAACCACAACAGTTTCTGGAATGCAGAAGTCATGTCTGTCAAGAAGAACAAGGAAAGCAGTAATACAGTAATACAGCATAACTATTGTTTAACTCATTCCTGTCATATCCAAGATAATTTGAGGTCCTAATCAACATTTCCCCTCACAGCTGTATTAGAAATCCATCAAAAGATTTACATGACTTTGTTTTTCATTTGTATTTATAAATAGAAAGATGTAATTCTTCACATGCTATTTTTTTCTTTTATTTAACTATTGGAATCATGAAAGGGAAATTTAGAGGTCCCCCCCCCAAAGTGTTATATTAAATAGGCAATAATAATATCAAAACCAAAATAAATTAACAACTTGAAGATCTTGTTTTCACAACTTTTGTTTATCAAATCAACTTTTCAGAAATCAGTATAATCAATACACCTGGGTTAAATTAACATAGACTCTATAAAAAATAGAGACTCCACATATTTACTTTACCTTGCCTAATGTATATACAAAATCATTTAAACATTTGACTTGTATATCTCTCATACCTTCACGAGTGTAGAAAAGACACTCTACTTTAGTGGTTAAAGTCCAAGTTTTTGATGCAACTTCTGACTGCCACTTCCTAGCTTTGTGGCCTTGAACAATTTCCTTGAACTCTCTGGGCCTTGATTTCCTCACCTGTGATACGGGAATGATAGGACCAAATGTACTAATTCATGTGAAACACTTAGTCTCTCAGTGTCAGGTATTATAAAGTAAAAGAAGTAGCTCCATCTTACGCATATTTTTATAGCATTTTTGCTTATTTGGTACTGCCTATGATCTTACATTTATCTGTCATTGATAAATGGGAAGCATTTTCCATTTGTCAGAAAACACTCCTTCTCATTAAAGTTAGAGGTAACATACATAGATATGGTTCCAAGTTCTGTTCTAGCGATATGTTTGAAACTTTGTTTCTGTTTTCTTTTGTTTTATAATTCTAATTGCACTTAACACATTAAGGGAAGGTTTTCAACTTGGCTGCAGCTACTGTTTTCATTTTTCTTTGCAGTTCGTTTGATACATTTTTCCTCAGAAAACACAGTAAGAGTTTACATTTAAATAGCCAAATACACCATTCATCTTGTTAGGCATGTTTGGGAATTAAAGATGATTGTGCCTATTGGCTTAAGACTCCCGTTCAGCTTGAAGTTACAGCTTGAAACTGGGAACTGCACGGGGCCAAAAGAAACAGGAGCCGGCAAAGAGTGTTAATTGTCTTTAATGGCATATTCTGTTCAGGTGACAGTTGGCCTAAATTATAGTTTGTCATCTTTATAAGTAGTAAAGAAGTTAATATCATGGCAGATTAGTCTACTAATATTATTTGATTCCTTACTAGTTGGTAACCCCCCAAAGTTGCTTGGTTCACCTATTTCCTCAACACATTCTAACACTGCCTGGAGTTCAAAGGGAGTTGCCCCAACCTACCTGTCCATTCAAAAAAGAATCAACACCACATATCTTACTGACTTTAGGTCTCCTCCTTCAAAGTTTCTGAGTCAACTTCTAACAATTCTCTGACTCATCAGTTAAAAGATCTATGAATAGCCTCATACAGGCTATGGGACGTACTTGTGAACATGGCTTCATTTGGAGTTTCACTCTAACAGACAGAGAGCAGATGGATAGAAGTACTCACCACCTCACCACGCAACTCCTCTACCTTCCAGAAGTACCTGGCTATTTGATGAACTCAGAGTCCTAGACCTGGAGCCACATAAAAGAGGGAATGTCGCTCAAATAGGTGGCTTTGGAGCCTCTGTCCTTGTCAAAGAAGTTGAGGGAAACAGGTCTGGAGACTTCGTAGAAACATAGGCATCCATTTGGGGTATTATACATAAATATAGGCAATCCCTTAAAGGAGAAATCACTATTTAATAAATCCCTATTTAATATAAACATTAACAAGAGTCTCTAATATACATCTCTTCCTTAATTAAGCATAAAAGGGCTCTGTTTTGCCCCTTTTCCATTAGTATTGGTACATAAACTTCAATGTAATACAGAGTTGTCTTTAAATATGCACTTTTCATGTAGTCATATATTTCTCATTATAATACTATCCTTCTCTTCAAACTCATTCTAACATTAGGGTAAAATTAGTTCAATGTTGGTGAATATAGTGTAAAAAAAAGAAAAAGAAAACTAGTTATGCAGCCTAGAGCAGCAAGATTCTCACACACGTTTCTTTTCTGGATGTGAAAAATAATTAATTGTTCCACAAACTCTTACACTCCCTGAATGTGAGTGCCCTGAACAACCCTGTATTTTTCTGCTTCTTATTTTATCCAATCTTGTGGGGGGACTTTTGAAATACAATTTATGTGCAGCTACACTTTATTGCATTTTCACCATTATGAGATTAAAAGACCAGTATCATTTTAAAGGTCGTAACTGACAGGTTGTTTGCAATATTTTTATAGCTCTGCAAGGAAAAAAATTAATTTGTTGCATCTGTTCACGCTAGAAAAAAAAATGTCTTTGGAAAACATACTTGTAAAAGTCTTTCTTGTAGTAAGGGCTCATAGTTCTTTTGTTTTGTTTTGTTTTTCCCGTATTGCCTATAGTTTCAATAATACTGTGAGGGTTAAAATGTAAGTGTAATTAACTAAAGGCCTCATATAATCATAGGACTGTGAAATGTTAAGTTGTTTTCTACTCTACCCTCAACTTTATCTTATCTAACTGTCCCAGAAACATGTTTTAGCCTTAGCTTCCTAAAAAGCAGAGCAGGAGATGAGTCTTAACATGCTCAATGTTTACTGCAGGAAGTTCAATGCAAGCAAGTGTGGGAAAAGTGGAATAGGAGATAAAATGTGTTTTATCCAACTGAACATAATTTCAAAGAAAACAAAGATGATTGCTCAGTTATGGGACATCTCTATGAGATTACTCAGAACCATTGCCATCAGATCAGTTCCTTGATGCAAGGAACAAAAGACATTTCTATGCTAGATGTTTCCCATCTCCTGTCTCTTATGAATGAAAATACTTGTAAGACATTAGTTCACCTGAACTGGGCCACTAGGAAGGCAGAAATTCCCAGTTGGATTTAAGTGCAGTTCAGTTGAACTGGAGGCTGAAGTCGGGGCAGCTCATGCTTTGGAGGGTACAATAGCAGCATACTTAATAACCATCCCTGGTCCCATGGCTACCCAGAGACTACTTGTGGTGTTCAGAGATGAGACACAGTCACCTCAGCCAGGGCTTTACAATCATTCCCTCTACTCTGGAAGCAAGGGAAATAAATGAGACCCAAGTAACTATGAGTGGTGTAGTAACTCAATTTGTAACACTTTACCTTTCATGCCAATTAAATAGCAACTATACAAATCTGTTATTACAAAAAGTGGGCCTTACTTCTTTCTCAAGAAGGGAACAAGTACAATCCTTCAAAGTAGAGGTCAATTTGAATATCTTCGGATATAGTCCTTGATGCTACAGGAAATCCGTAAATCAAAATCAATATTTATCTTCTATTTCCTTCACCATTCATCTTAGATTTGGCTCCTCTTTGGCCAGCACTCTGGTTCTCACTTGTCTGTCTGATGGAGTGGTAACTCCATGCTCTTGAGAAGCACCACTGTTTTGTTTCATTTTGAGGACTAGCACTGTTGATAAGGGCTTCCCCCACTCAGTTCTCAAACTTTTGACTGTCTTATCACAGGAGTATGTTAACTTTCTTGCTCTGTGTTATAAGATAGTTCACAAAGACCTTGACTATCTTGATATTTCACAAAACAGCATGTTGATCCACTATATTAATGACATCATGCTAATGAGAACCAAGGAAGCAGTAAATGGGATATACTCTTATCTAGTAAGATGTAGGCAAACCAGAGAGTGAGAGATAGAACTTTCAAAAATTCACTCATCTGACATATTTGTGATGTTTATGTGGGTCTAGTGGGTCTAGAAAATTCTCCTAACTTACAAAATACCTTGTTACACTTTGAGCTCCCAGCCACTATAAACATGAAGTGAATTACAAGGGATTCCCTACAACCAGAGGTTGTGCAGAGAGAGATGAAAAAGATTTATGACTGGTTAAAAGTTTGGTATGGTCTGTTGTCACTATGGAAAATGGACTGCTATGTCATTACAGTGCCCATCTCTCCCCTGGGGTGACCTTGAAGGGTACTGGTGATGGGAAATAATACTATTAGGCAGAGATACAAGCAATATACTTGGTCATTCAATGTGTATGAAAAGAAAGGTGGCCTGAGGTGTGGAAATACTCATTTTCTGTGCTGTGGTAGAAGACTTGACCAGAAGGTCAAGAGCCTGAAAAGAATAATGCTAGAAGTTTGAGGTTAAGGAGTTCTAGGAAAACTACATATAGCTTAGTTAGAACTCTTTAGTAAGGACTAGATTAGAGACTATGGGAAGAGTACATCATGTTTTATCTATCTACTATGGGAGAAAAAGAAGCCATGGGGATAGGTGGCTATTCTTACTAGTTCAAGCACTCAGTATCAATAGAGAAACATAAAATCTTCCATTCTAAGCAATTCTGAATACTAAATTTACTCAAGATATAGATTTGGGCTTTCCTATTCTCCACTTACACTTTTCCCCCCAAAGTGGAGTAAACTATATCCACAGCCTAAATACCATTTCTATATTGAAGACACCCAAACTGAGGATTTAGAATCATTAGAGAGGAGGTGGTACTTGCTTAGAAGATAGAGGTGGAGCAGCCATGGATGTAGGACTTTGAGACAAGAGTACAAATGTGAAGGTAGTCAGGAGATGTGAGTATTTTAAAAGGGAAAGAGGGTTCATTCAGTTGTATTATCTCTTGTTGCTAGATCAAATAAAAATAGATATCAGATTTTCACAAAGCAATGCTGTTGGAGTGTTAAGAGCAAAATACAGATGAAAATTGGTTGAAGAATGAGTAAGTATGAGGTGAGACATCCTGAATTTACCACGAATCTTCACAAACAACTTCCCATTTCCTAGTAATTTTTAGTACATTTTATTCCTTGCCATCAGGTATAATTTCTCCTCAAATGATGAATGCTAATCAACTTAATTTTTGTTTTACTAAAACTATTTATTCTTTCAGCTCCTCCACCTCACTTACTTTTGATCTAAAAAAGTAAAAATCATGTGTCGTGTGTCTTGACCCTTACTATTTTCCTACTCTATCAAACTCTCTCCACTTTATCTTGTCATATAGATCCACTAACTCATAAAAAAATGAGTAACTAATATTTATTGAGATAGTGTGTCTTTTACCTCTATTGTTTCATTTTCTCTTTACAGCAATCTTACAGGTGGATAAATTATTTTTTACTCTCATTTTACAGTTGAATAATCTGAAACTCAAAGTCACAAAATATATAAGTGGTTGGAGTGGGTTTGAAACCCATTCATTCTGATTCCATACTTGTTTTTTTAATCACAGCTCTCTACTAAATTCTCATCAATCATCTCAACAACCTGCCATTCAAATTCCTCACACTTTAAAGCTTCCCATGAATTAGCTATTGCAAAATGTCATCACTGTGAAGTAACCTCTATGTCACTGCTATCCTCTTTTCTCAGCTGCTACCCTTGCCTCACACTTCATTAGAACTATCAAGGTCAGCAGACACAAAATTCCCAGACATTCACTTTCTGAACCACATTGTAGTGTTTATTTAAAAACTCAACTACGTGCTTCTTTTTCCTCAGTTCCAAAGAATGGGTGCTCATTTCTAGTGTACATTTATATCAACTGTCTCTGCATTGGATTCTACGCCCTCCTGTATGTTTCAGTATTGAAATGCTGTCCTATGTTTAGGACTTTTTTCCCCTACAATTTTAGCTCTCTTAGTAGTCACTCTTTTCTCTATACATATAAAAATATGCATTTCTCAAAGTAAGTAAAAAATAATTTAGCAACAACAAAGCTATTCTGAAATCTATGTATTCTTGTGGTGACTGCATGATATAATTATTAATGTTTGTTATAAAACAACAGTCTCAGGGCACCTGGGTGGCTCATTCGGTTAAGCGTCTGCCTTCTGCTCAGGTCATGATCCCGGGGTCCTGGGATGGAGCCCTGCATCAGGCGCTTCTCCCTCTCTCTCTACCCCTCCCCCTGCTTGTGCTCTCTCTCTCTCTCTCTCAAATAAATAAGTAAATAAAATCTTAAAAAACAACAAAGCAGTCTTTATATTATTCTGCCTCCTTTTATTCAAACATCACTCATTCAAACTTTTCAATGCTATGTATCTTTCTCTACTGAGCAGTTTTAAGCCATGTTGCCAATAATTGCCAAATGTAATGGAAACTTTACAATTCTTGTTTTATCTGATGTTCATTTTAACCGATATTATTAATAAAGCTCACATTCTCCATACTCTTTGGTCTCCTGAATTTCTGTCATGGTTCACCATTTGTCACTAAGAAATGTCCCTTTCTATATCTTTATGCATTCGACAGTTCTGTTAAACCTTAAAAATACTGATGTCCTCATCCTGCAATGCTAGATTTGATTAATTACAAGCTATTTACACAATGAAATACTATATACAATGTGAATGAACTACCTAAAATTATATACACTATGGATAAATTTCTCAAACAGTGTTGGCTGAATGAACAGAGACTCAATGGAATACATAGTGCATGATTTTCTTTCTTGATCTGGGTGTTAAGTATATGGGCATGTTTGTGAGTAAGTTCTGTGTGCATATCTATCTATCTATCTATCTATCTATCTATCTATCATCTATCTATCATCTATCTATCTAGTTACACTTACATATATCTCACTTTGAGCAATCTCTTACACACCCCTGGTTTCTGCTTTTAGCTGAGAATTCTCTCCACATTCTCACACCTGTTATGGCACTAATACCTATATCCATATGATTTACTTACTACCCACTCCATGTTGCCACCAGTAAGTATACTTTATGATGTCTTCAAAAAAAATCATTTGCAAAATTAAACAAGCTAGTTTCCTTCCCACCTAGATTTACTCACAAATTTTCACTGACAAGTCAAATGGGTCTTCCTTATCCCTACGCTTTAAAAATTAATAAAACTTCTTCTCATTAACATCTCAAGTATTAGTGCTTTAATTCAGCACTTCATCTCTCACAGTGAATATGTCATGGGGCCCATAGGTAGTATACTTCCTTCTTTTTCCCATTCAATCTTCTATATTGAAATCAAAGATTGTCTAAAACCAAAATGTTCATCTCACCCCACTATTAAAACATTTTCATGTATTTTAGTGTAAAGGCCAAATTCCTTACCAAACCAAAAATAACTAAGTTAGTTTTGTTTCTCAGTGTAACCCACACCGACATCATCTTTGCTCTGACCCCTCACAGTCCATGCCTCCATACGCTTGTTTATAATATGGCATTCTTATCACAAATATACACCTGTTCATCATTCAAGCTCACATATGTTGTCTCTTATATAGCTTTCTACTTACATGCCTCAAGGATAAATGATACTTTCTTCCATATCCACACTAATCTATGAATATTCAGAGAAAAAATGATTTAATACACATTGGATTAAATAGAAAACTCTTAGCTGATCTTTGTGAATATATACAAAGTAGGTTTTTCTAGGTCATAATTATCTCCTTATTTTACCTATTGTGTCTATTTTCAGTCTCAATTACAGACTCCCCATTATATGTACTCATTTATTTTTTGTGGGTCACTTCTTACTCTACATATACTAGAATATATGGGGGCTGGAACATTCTCTGTTTTGCTCCTTGCCGTGTACCTAGCTCTTAGCCAGACACACAGTAAATTCCCAAAATATCTGTTAAGGAATAAATAATTAATAAAGGTGAAACTACATTAACCATGTGACTTTGACTGCCATTAAGACTGCCATCACTGGTATCCCCCACAGGAACCTCCAGGTCATTTTCTTCATTCCAAAACTTTTGTTTTCTTTATAAATGGTATTTTGGGTCCTGATATATTCATATATATATTCTATTTGTTAGTCATTTTACATATTTTCATTTGGTAGTGCCAACATACCAAATTGACCATTCTATCTTCTACTAGAAATCCCCTTACTTTGACTCAAGACAGATCCTCTTAAAATGCAAATCTTACATTATTCTCTTACATCAGGCTTTTTGTAAATGCCCTCTTGTTTGAAATAAAGTTCACTGGATTAGTGACCATAAGGTGCTTTTATGTGTCTCAACTCACATAATTGTATCATTAATTACTAATGCTCTCCAAATACATAAACAATTGAAAAAAATAAAACATTACCAATAAACTAACAAGGAAACAAACAAATGAAAATGAAAACAAAGCACTCTAAAAATGTACTAGTCTAGTGAAAAGCATAGGAGGGAAAAAGAATGTGGAGCAGAGGTATACTTCTAGTGCTGAGGTGGTAGGTAAGTACCGTGTGAAAACATCCCTAAGTCCAAAAGGTCTGTTTCCCAAACTAACTTTTTTAAAGTTTTTATTTAATTCCAGTTAGTTAGCATACAGTGTAATGTTAGTGTCAGGTGTACAATTTAGTGATTCAACACTTCCATACATTACCTAGTGCTCATCACAAGTGCCCTCCTCAATCCCCATCACCTGTTTCACCCATCCCTCCCCCCACCTCTCCGCTGGAAACCATGTTTCTTCTCTATAGTTAAGAGTCTGTTTCTTGCCAACCTGATTTTTTTAAACCTCTCATATAAAAATTATCAGCAAATAGCTACTCTAGAAAAAAGAGAACTCTGACAATTATTAGAAGGCGTGTTCATAGGTATTAGTAAAATATAATTTAAAAAACCCCCGAACAATAAAAAGAATAGATCATCCCCCCAAAATACAAAAACAAATGCACACTAGCAATATTGAATCAGAAATTAGAACAATCTAACACTTATCCATTTTTTTCAATACTATAAAAGAGATTAAAGAAAATGGTTTTCTTTTTAAGAGGTAACCTAATAAGAGATACGATGCATTTAAGAAGTAATGAGACAACAGAAGCCTATAAAAATTTCCAGACTACACTCAGGAATGAAAAGAAAAGGAAAGGAAAAAACAGTAAATATACTGTAATTTGGAAGCTGGAAAAAAAAAAGGACTGCAGACAGAGGAATGACTTGAGGAAATAAACACTAGTAAAGCTGGGGAAAATAAAGATGTATGTATTATTAGGAAGTAAATGATAGCTATAGCACAAAAAGAGATCTAACATGCATAACATTTGTTGCTGAAGAAAAGAGAATAACAAATGAAAAATAGAAACACTTCAAAGAAAAATATAAGAACTATTGAAATATGGAAATATCTGAAGCTGCAGTGTAAATGTCAAAATAATCAACACCAAGATATATCCAATGTGAAACTACTGGGCTTCTTGAATAAAGAGTCTTGGAGCTTTCAAGGCAAAATAATAGTAATAATAATAATAAAGATAAATTTATCAGGAAGAAGGGAAAAAATCATCTTTAGACTCTGAACTATTGTGTGTAGACCTAGTTTATTCCTTATCATTCCATTGTGTGGCTCTAACTCACTTTGTGTATCTCTTCTATTGCTGAAGGGCATTTGAGCTGTTTCTTTTTTCTTTTCTTTTTTTTTTTATTACATGCATGTTGATACCAATAGTTTTGTGCATGTTTTCAGGTAGATATAAATATAGGTATTTCCATATAGAGGCTACTTATCCAAGAGTGGAATTGGGTCAATTAACACTAAATGCTCAGGCGCTCCATATGGTTGCCAAGACATGCTACTGTTTGTCTCATTTTAGTAATTCTAGTGAGTATGAAAGATTTCTTAAACCCAGAAACCATTAACCATGGAGAAAAAAAAAAAAGAAATACATGTGTACATAAAAGAAAGACTTTCTACTTATCAAAAGACACCAAAAGGCAAGCTTCAGCATGGAAAAACATATTTGAAATACATATATTTATATGAAATATGTAAAATGTATTAAGAAATTCAAGAAATTTGTCAGTAAAAGTCAGATATCCTGGAGAAAATGAACAAGTTTTGAATAAGCCTTTCACAAAGATATCCACATAAAAAATATATTTATGAGAAAGTTAACTTCATTAGATGTCAGGGAAAAGGCAAATTCACACTATTTTCTACCCATCAGAAAAACTAACTTGAGAGATATTTTGTTTTGTTTTTGCTGAGATTCTGAAGTAATACCAATTAGCTTATACAACTAATAGTTGTTTAAGTCAAGAACTTTCTCATACATAACTTCTTAACTTCATTAGATGTCAGGGAAAAGGCAAATTCACACTATCTTCTACTCATCAGAAAAACTAGCTAACATTTTTGAACACGTATGAAACTGTCAACTTACGCTAAGTGACTTACATGTAATATCTCGCTGAATTTCTACAATAATCTTCTGTGCCAAGAAGTGCCATTATAATCCCTCTTTTATGGATAAAGAAACAAATAAAACCATTGGCTTAGGAAAGCTATTTGTAAATGGTCAAGAAGTGCTGGGAATGGCCAGCAATCCCTGTACCAATGGATGAAAGATTACTCCAAACTTTGCTGTGAAAGAGAGGAGAAGGCAAGGGAGTCAACACTCAGAGATGAAGACCCTTTGCTCTTCTTTGCTCCCGCTTTTATTGGTCCTTCAGGATAATCACAATCCTTATCACTGTTCCTCAAACATGAGATGTGTGACAAGGGGTCTTACTGGAACTAGGAGGATCTGTTCAAGGGAAAACGATATACTAATCTGTATGTTCTACGAGTTCTGCTAAGCATAGCCTAAGGGACAATGCCTACATCTCTCAGATCACAGGGCAGCTATTTGGGCTAAGAAAGCTCCAGGGGAGGCATTTCCACGGCAGAGTGGTCATGTAGGCCTCAGCATTCCAAAGACCTATGCCTGTCTCTGAAACCCTCTCTCACCCCCTGCGGCCTCTGTGTTACATTTTAGCAAGCCAGGTGTTATGGCTAATTTCATGCTCTACATGAACCCCAACAAAAGAAAGTTTTAAACCCCATCTATCTGATACCTAATCTTTCTCTCTCTAAAATAAAATCCAATACTAAGAATATTTTTAGTTTTTTTTCTCAATATGATTCACTTTCTACCCTTTAACCTCATTCCATAGCATTCTCTTTCTCTCCCATTATATTCTATGATGCTGAACTTTCATTTTTGGGACCTAAAAACCTAAACTCCTCAAACTTAACTAGCTCTGGAACTTGTTTGTTTTATATTAGGAAAAGTCTTCTTTCTTCCCAATGTACCTCGCCCTATATTGTGTTACACTTCCCTGTGGTATAGTCGTGGCACATTTTGGCTCTGCTTAGAACAAAGAAACCCGTCATGTGTCCAAGACATAAACTTGTTTCAGTCAGATTCTGGAAAATGTGGGAAGTTTGAGTGTGTTCCCAGGCATATGTCAAGTAGGTGGGAAATACATAGCTATGCCTACGGTATATTTACCAAGTAAGAAAGCAGATTGCCAGAGAGGAGGTCAGACACTGATCATTGGGTTTTTTTTATGTTAACTAATGCATTTTCCTTTGTAGTTATCCTCTTCTTCCTCCATTTCTTCTTATTTGTCATTTAAATTAATTTCTTTAAAATATTCATGATATAGGTCTTCAATATATAGAGAGGAAATCTGAAATTCACTGATGAAGGATTTAGGGACATTCACACAGCTACTACCACTCACACTGGAGGTCTGAAAACAAATAACTTATCTGATATCAAAGGTTTTTAATATTTTGTATGGAAATTTTTAGAAAGACATTATTTCCATGTTCTCTCTTTATCTCAGCCTTTATTTCTACGGATGAATAAATCTGCAAAAGTTTCTCTTTAGCCACTTATATTAGTTTTCATTTTATTTAGCATGTTGTGCTATGCTCAACACTATAAAAATTATTAATTAATCAAATTTAATGTCATGTAAAATACCTTTTTATTTATTTTACTTCACTTTGTCTTAACTTTCCACCCCCCTTCCCAGTACACTGTAAGATACTCTCCCTGAAAATATATTCTTCAAAATCTTAATGGAGAATTCATTGTTAAAATACTCTATCACTGTTATGCTGAAAATGTGCCTTACAGAACAAGCGACTGTAGCCTGATGCTGAATTAAGCTGCATTTTGACCAGAAAAAAAAAATGAAACTTGCTTTATAGCTATCAGTGGGGAAGCATTCTACAACCAGTCTTCAAGGAGGTCTTTGACACTCCTTCTACACCATCCTTCTACACCATCAGTAAAAGAAGCTTTTTGGCAAAGAATAAGCAAAACCTCTTCTTTTAACATTAAATTTGATATATTGATCTATATTTGAAAAGATAGTTTGAGTGATTCAAAATTTGCATATTTTTACATGATACCTACCCTCACCCCACCTTTGGCATTCAAAGTGACAGTTAAGAATAGTAGCAGGGAGTAAGTGCTTGGAATGCAGTTAAATGCAGCATAAATGGATCCTTTTAAAGAATAACAGTTTTAATGGTTACTTAACCTACATATGACTCCATTTCTTCCTACAGAAAAATAGGGATAATATTTATCACTCATAAAACTTTTTAATATGTCACCTCATTAATCTCCTACCCCTTTGTGTGACCCTGAGAGAGAAAGCTCTAGATAAAACACAAGAGCTATAAGGCTGGCACTCAATTTTAGATACAGAAACTGATAGACCCAAAGGCTTGAGCTATTGCTATTTAAAGCTGTTACGGGAGCTGCAATCTTTCACAACAAGCTGGAACTAAGTAACCTGGACTTTTGTCTCACTAAGTTACTTAAAAATATAATAAGTTGGTATATAAGGACGCACCAAAGCAATCAATATTTTGTGAAATTGCCAGACTGTAATGTGTTTTTTAAATGGCATTAGTGTTAAATGCATTAACTTTAATGAAGAACCTAGAAATGGTCTCTTAATAACCTTATTGGGATATGACTACTTTTAAATGGCTTTTACTTTGTCCTTGGAATTCATATGATGCATGTGACAGAGGCTTGTTCAGTGCTAACAGAGGATTAGAAGAAGGAAATTAATTAAAGCTTCCTTGCAACGTTTTCCCCTTGAGCTATTCAGTATGCTGAAGTGGTATGACAGGGTACCATCCTTTCTCTAAATCTACTCATTAAATAACTCAATTGGGTTTAAACACACATCCTTTTTTTTAAAATTAGACCATAATTTTTCTCCTTGTCTTTCTAACCTGACCCCTTCGAGCCACTGCCACCTCTGTGATTTGTAATTACCTTTTAGCTTCCAAGAATAGGACAGCCACAAAGTGTGTCCATGTGTTTCAGGCCCACCAATTCACTTTCTTGAGACCTGTCTTCAATTGAGATGACAAATTTAAATAGGTTAGGGACATTTGTTTAACTAATCCCCTGGACAAATAAGTATCTAAAATTATTTCCTAGAACTGAAACCATAGCTATCAGTTATATTCTGTGATACTAGATGGAACACAGATCTATGACTCTTTTCAAATACTGTTCATACCACACTTTAATAATTCTAAGAACTATTACTTTTCAATTTTATATTTAAAAATGAATAGAATCATTTGTCTTTAAGTTCTCACAAATTGCAATGTTCTCTGTTTTTAAAGCATTCTTATAAATGTACTAATTCTTTGATATTAAAAACAATTACTTATAAAATGAGATAAAGATAATATTCACAAAAGAAAGTTGACTTTCCTTTTCCAGAAAAAAAAAAAAAAGGAGCATTGGACTGTAGCAATGACATGTGAAAGTAAATTAGGATATAATAGTTGTTGAAAAATTATATCAAGTTTGATGTTTTCAGGTAAGCAAATATAAAGTTCCTGGTTCCTTACTTACTAATCTCAATCAAATAAAAAGCCCAAGTTTTAAAATGTCTGCTTTAAAATGTCTGCCCTTTTGATGTCAAGGATGAAGATATAAAGACATCCCTCTAAATTTAAGATTAGACTTTCAGCCTTTCTCTTTTTCTTCATCAGGATACTGTTTTACACTTGCTATTGATGAGGAAAACCAAGCTGGAAAAAGGGGAACATGACTTCTGTTTAAAATAATTATTTAGGAAATCAGATACAGATGATCAGTGGTGGAGTAGAATTAATAATGATCTCTGACCAAAACAGAAATCAGAATTTGCCCACCTGAATTAAACTCTATTTAAAACATTTATACTATAATTAAAGCTGCCTGTGTATGTGTGCATGTATGCGTATGTGTACATTCACACACACAAAGCACTGTTCATCCAAATTGTTAATATACTTTGTTGACTGCATTATAGTAATAAATCTATGAAAAATCCAGTGCTATTTTTTATAATTTTTTATTATGTTATGTTAGTCACCATACAGTATATCCTTAGTTTTTGATGTAATGTTCCATGATTCATTATTTGCGTATAACACCCAGTGCACCAAAAAGCCAGTGTTATTATTCTTCATTACATTGGACTATATTTTCTGAAATTAAGAAACATGAAATTGATCACACTGACAAATATTACCTAATTTCTCAGGCTAATATAAAAATAAAGAAATCCATAGGATATGGTTAATATATTTGTTTATTCATTATTTTCATCACTGTAAGACTGACAGTTTTATTCTTCTGCAAATCAGACATGTTCGAATGTTGATCAACCTTGATATCTGAGATTAAACACTTAAAATACATCAAAATGCAAATTTGCCCAGCTCAAATGTATTCAGTTTTTTTCAGGATAGTGACAATTACGATAGATAGTTCCAAAATAATATCCTGCAAATATTTAATGAGATTCAGAAATATTATAACACATTCATGCAAAATTTTACTCAAATCATTAGTGAAAAGCATAGTAATTCAACTGTCTTAAAACATGTACATAACATTGCAGAAAGGATCAGAAACATTTAAACTCTCAAATAAGTCTAAAATCTCTAACTTGTTGTACATAATAATGAAAGATATTTTACCTGCTAAAAATGTGAATCCCAAACTTTCAAGATTTCCTGTAAGGAAGCAATCTGTTTCCTTATAGAATTTCTGATACATAGTTAAAGAGTATAATTGCAGTTGTAAACTTTCTTTTTTTAGTCTGAACATAAAAAAGTTCATCTAAGTCATAAAAAATACAAATTTTAATTAATTCACCTACCAGTTATTTCTTAGAGCTCCTTTTTTTAATAGACTGAATCTCAAAATAATCCCAATTAATATAGTTCCCTACGACATTCAAGTACATCATTTATAGTAAATTCAGGTAATGAGTTGGCAGCTGATAGGAACCCCCAAATACAGAGAAAATTCCATAATGTTTGCCTAGATTTAGGTGGGCATTCAAGTATGATGCACTTCCCAGGAGTTACAGTGATTTTATAAGTTGTCTACAGTGGGATTTCTCAATATTCAATCCTTACAACACTTTAATCAGAATCAGCAGGAGTGCTTATTTCAAACGTGAATTCCTAGGTCCCACCAGAGACCAAATGAATCAGAATTTATATGGTAGAGCATGAATTTGGACTTTAATCATTTGTCCAAGTGGTCATTATGCACATTAAGTTTGAGAATGCATGTGCATTCTTAAATCCAAGTAAAGAATATATGGTATATATATCAAATAGTTCACAAAGCTGTCAGTCACAAATAAAGCAGGTTATCAAGTGTTGATAAAATAGTTTAAGTAATGTTAACAACTGTAACCTGCTTCACAAACTGAGTATAAATAAGGAAGATTTTAAGACTCAGAGTACACCAAGGTCATGGACCTTCTAGCTTTGGTGATTTTCAAGCTTGCCTGATAAGTCTCATGGGATGCTTAGTAAACTACAGATAATTATGTCTCAATAGAACCTACTGAATGAAGATCTCTTGGAGCAGATGCCTGGTAATCAATATATTTAACTATCTAGTCTGGTGACATTTATCCTCAAGGAAGTGGGGATATATTCCTAGTGTATTCCCAGGCTGGCACTACAAAATAATCACAGTAACTTTGACCTTAATTGTTAAAATTTCTGAATTGCTAGTGTGGCATTATATTCTTAATTAGCACAATTACTTTAATCTGTTAAATTATGTCTTTGATATCTATTAGGTACACCCTATATGCTCTTACTTTTTTCTTACAAAGAATTGACTTAAAACTGACTTCCTATTACTATTCTTTTATTTGCATAAGATTGTTTTTAATGAATAATCACTAATGCCTTCAATATTTGTACGATCTAATCTGTGAGATGTCTGATATGATTTTTTTCTACATGAATTTTCAAGTTTCTTCACATATGCAAATGCATTGATAGCAGTTAATAAATATACATATATTTTCCATAAATTCAGTATCTCAAAATATTTGTATACATTATGGCATATGATAGACCTAGAAATGATTACTCTTACTAACATACACACATACAAGTATGATTGATTTCAGGCTTGTAATTTAGAAAACATTGTTAGTAACATGAATAAAAACAGAAAAACTAAAATTAGGAATCTCTCAGTTGAGGAAACCATTATACAACTACTTAAAAATAACTGTAAAATTCAGTTGTCTACATTCAGAGTTCATTACAATCCATTTAAAACAACAACAAAAAGCAGTTCTTTAAAAGATTCTCCTTTAAGAATAAACTGTAGTTTAGAAAGGACTAAAAGCAAAGCCACCTTCCCAGGTTTCAAGATATACTATAAAACTATAGTAATCAAAACAGTATGTAACTGGCACAAAAATAAACACATAGATCAATAGAACAGAACAGATAGTCCAGAAATAAACCCACACCAATATGGTCAATTAATCTATGACAAAGGAGGTAAGCATATACAACTGGGGAGAGAGAGTCTTTTCAATACATTGTGTTGAGACAACTGGACAGCTACATGCAAAAGAATGAAACTACATTACTTTTTTATACCATACACAAAAATAAACTCAAAATGAGTTAAAGACCTGAATGTGAGACCTAAAACCATAAAAGAAAACATAGGCAGTAATCTCTTGCACTTGGGCTGATAGCAACATATTTATGGATATGTCTCCTTAGAAAAGGGAAACAAAAGCAAACATAAACTATTGGGATTACATCAAAATAGAAAGCTGCTGCACAGCAAAGGAAACCATCAACAAAACAAATAGGCAACCTACTGAATAAGAGAAGATACTTGTAAATGATATATCTGATAAGGGTTTAGTATCCAAAATATATGAAGAACTTATACAACTCAACACCAAAAAATAAGCAATCCAATTAAAAATGGGCTGAGAACTCAATAGACATTTTTCCAAAGAAGACATACAGATGGCCAACAGACCCATGAAAAGATGCTCAACATCATTCATCATCAGAGAAATGCAAATCAAAACCACGATGAGATATCACTTACCTGTCAGAATGGCTAGTATTACAGAGACAAGAAATAACAAGTGTTGGTGAGGATGTGGAGAAAAAGGAAACCTTGCACACTGTTAGTAGAAGTGTAAACTGGTGCAACAACTGTGGAAAACAGTACAGAGGTCCCTCAAAAAATTAAAAATTAGAATACTATTCCACTACTGGGAATTCCCTAAGAAAATGAAGACATAAATTTGAAAAGATGTATGCATCCTTATGTTTACTGTAGCATTATAGCCAACATATGGAAGCAACCAAATATCCACTGATAGATGAATGGATAAAGAAGATATCACACACACACACACACACACACACACACACACATACACAGACAGACCCCAATGGCATGTTACTCAGCCATTTAAAAAAAATGAGATTTTTGGGCACCTGGGTGTCTCAGTTGGTAAAGCGACTGCCTTCAGCTCAGGTCATGATCCCAGTGTACTGGGATTGAGCCCCAATTTGGGCTCCCTGCTCTGCAGGGGAGCCTGCTTCTCCTTCTCCCTCTGCCTGCTGCTCCCCCTGCTCGTGCCCTTATACCTCTCTCTGTCAAATAAATTTTTAAAAAATCTTTAAAAAAATGAGATTTTGCCATTTGCAACAACATGGATGAATCTAGAGGGTATTATGCTAAGTGAAATAAATCAGACAGGAAAAGACAAATACCATACAACTTCACTTATCTGTGGAATCTAAAAAAAACAAAACAAACAAGCAAACAAAAAACAGACTCTTAAATAAGGAGAACAAATTGGTAGTTGCCAGAGAGGAGATTGGTGGGGGCATGGACTAAAGAGTTGAAGGGGATTAAGAAGTACAAACTTCCCAGTTATAAAATCAGTAGGTCATGGAGATAAAAAGTACAGCATAGGACATATAGTTAGTAATACTGTAATAATGTATGGTGACAGATGGTGACTGCCCTTATTCTGGAATGCATTGAGTAATGTATAGAATTGTTGAATCACTATGTTGTACACCTGAAACTAATATGGCATTGTATATCAATTATACTTCAATAATAAATTAAAAAGTAAAATAATTAAAAGTATAGCCATCTTGCCTATTCTTTGACAATGTTTTCTATGCTGAGAAGCAGAGACCACAAAAGGCAACACCACATTCTGGTCTTGTGAGTGAGACAGAATGGCAAGATTTGGGAGATAATGCTGGACTAATCATATCCTGAAGACCAACTATGTCACTATGTACACAATAAATTTAAAAAATATATTAACTGGGATACATTCACTTGGAGAATTTGAAACGGCAGTAATTTTTCCCCAATTATTATTATTTTACATCAGTAGAATCTTTTTAATATCTTTAATAATTCTATTATTTCTAAGACCTCCAGAAAAAGGACACTATAGTTCTTCAGTTTATTGCAAATTTTTTTTTTAAAACTGTGTCAGCTCTAATACTGAAACTATAATACAAATCTTTAATTACTGGCACTATACTATAAAGCACAATGAAGAACATCTTTAAATAAAAAGAGGGTAGGGGAAACTGAGTGGCTCAGTCGAATGAGTGGCCTCCAACTCTTGATTTTGGCTCATGTCATGATCTCTGGGTCATGAGATCGAGCCCTATGTCAGCCTCCATGCTGGGTGTGGAGCCTGCTTAAGATTCTCCCTCTCCCTCCACTTCTCTCCCTCCCTGCAGGCATGCTCTCACTCTCTCTCCCACCTCTCTTAAAAAAAAAAATTAAATAAAAAAGAGGGTAGCATTTCACTGGGGAATATCCAACAGATTTTCTATCTTTCCATATCTTCATCCAGTGATGGTGTTTTA
Organism: Ursus americanus; assembly: GCF_024610735.1. Taxonomy (NCBI): domain Eukaryota; kingdom Metazoa; phylum Chordata; class Mammalia; order Carnivora; family Ursidae; genus Ursus; species Ursus americanus. The sequence continues at coordinate 43,383,772 of NC_142141.1, read as the reverse complement.
TAGACTAATTTCTAAACAGATGCAATTTTTTAAAAAACGATGAAAGCCATGTTTTGCTCAGGAATACTACTGTACACATATCATGTTGGTTTGTCTGACAGCAGATACTAGTTTGCCCAGTTTCAAAAGGCAAAACACTAAGTTTTGAGTTTAGTTTTGTCCAGCTTGTTTCTCCTCACCCTGGAGAATCTGGTGGCTTGTATTGCTGAGAGAACACCAGGTCACCCCCATTTTTCTTTCACAGACGAATCCACCATGACAGAACATGGATGTCCTTAAGATGCAACCTTAGCAAATAGCCTCTCACAATTCCACTGGATATCACAATGTTCTGTTTGATAAAATCTGTTGCTTCTTTGATTTTATTGTTGATTTCAGGTGCTTCTTTATTTGCTCATTTCTTAATCATGTCTTCTTGCTTTATGTTTTTCAACTCTATCCCTGTTGATCTGTACACCACCACCGTGATTAGAGAATCTGAAGAAGAAAGCCACTTCCTACTGCACATGCTCTGTTTTCCAACTTTCTAGAACCAAAATCCTGTACAACAGGCAGTCACTCCACCTATTACAATCTGGGTGGCTACTGGGCATTTTTCTACCTCAGATCCTGAACTATGGTCAAACACTCAGTTCTCCCAGTGGTGTTCATCTTATATACTCAGTTAAATTCACCACTTAATAAGAATCATCACCACTTTCTTTTTTAAGATTTTATTTATTTATTTATTTGAGAAAGAAAGAGAGGAAGAGAGAGCACGCGTGCATGCATGCATGAGCAGGGGAGGGGCAGAGGGAGAAGGAGAAACAGACTCCCTGCTGAGCCGGGAGCCTCATGTGGGACTTGATCCCAGGACCCTGGGATCATGATCTGAGCCGAAGGCAGCTGCTTAACCAACTGAGCCACCCAGGAGCCCCTCATCATCATTTTCATATTCAAGTGAAAGAAGCAACATCAACATTAGCCTGGTCTTAGAATCTAGACCCAAGTTGAGAGGACTCAGGTGTCAATGAGGAGTGGAATTGGATGAGAGGGTCACAGACACAGAAGCAAGAGCTTTAACACCTAGGAGAGCCATTAAGACTAAACAAATGGGGTTTCTAGGTAAAGCAGTCTTCTGGTACTGCAATAAATTAAAAGAACTTCACATTTCTCCCTCTCCAAGCATTCTCAACCTCTTTAATTAAAGGCACTTACCGCTTTCCTGCATTTTTAAAAATTAAGTGATTTACAAAATGAATTTATTTCTCAAAAAAAGTCTTGCCTTGGCAATATAAATATGAGGACAGTTCCAACTGTTAGCTCCTCAGAGGTGCTTGTTAGAGGGTCTTTAGAGTCTATGCTACCTGGAATACCTGATAGCAGTTATCAGTGCAACAGGGTAAGTTCAGTGCAAAGGTATAGCAAAAGAAAAAGTAATACTGACAGCAACTATGTCAGGAGCAAACACAAGTATTCACACACAAACGTTCACAGACTTTTACTTAGTCTTTGATTTAAAAGACAGATTCTCTGTGTCTGATCAATGTGTCTCTTGGGATGCACTAAAACGAAATTCAATAAAAGCTAATTCAAATCATTGTGGAGTTATAGACAATACTGGAAAGCCTCTAAAACACTGAGAGAGAGAGGGAGAGGGAGAGAGGGAGAGAGGGTGAGAGGGTGAGAGGGTGAGAGGGTGAGAGGGTGAGAGAGAGAGAGAGAGAGAGAGAGAGAGAGAAAGGAAAGCGCATAAATGCACCTACCAGGCCGGGTTGCAGAAATCATGTTTTCCAGGGGTTGAGAATAAGAGTTGGGAGAATAGAAACTTCGGGGCAGGTGTTTCATGTGACAGATCTAGCAGATATTATATATAAGAAAAGATGTTAAATATGTTGGTTTTGTATTACAAACAAAATTTCTTTACCATCTCTGAGAGCCTGCTGTCAAGATTTAATATTTCATGAGTTTCCTCTCTGTCGATACCATTTTCTTTTCTATATGGGTCAACAGATAACTGTAAATTATTTGTGTTTCATGATGATGGGTATAATGGTAATGATAGCCAGAACAATGATAGTGCCTGCCCATTTCTATATACAATGAATTCTGTTGGAAATACCTATAAATATTTTATAAGCTGTATTACTTGGCTTAATAAGATCTGTGTTATTGTAAATAAGTAAAAACACACTACTCAATATGAGATATTAGTTACTATATTTCTTTTTTAAAAATTTCTTCTTCTTTGCTAGCTTTAAATGTTTTATTTCTTACAGATCTGATACTGATTTGAATATTCTTATATGTAGTGGAGTTACCAGTTTATGATGAATGATGCTCACTCTAGTGTTCAGACATGTTTTGACACATCTAAATTAGGGTGAGGAAAGTTCTTCCAGGACATGGAATTCCTTCTTTAGCAAAAACTGTGGGATGGAGACTTACTCTGAATAAAGAAGAAGTGGAAACTGGAAAGGTTAAAAAAGATTAGTCTAAAAATAAAAACTGTCATTCCCATTATTCTCGAGCTCAGACCGCAAGAACATGTGAATGCTTGGCACTAAGTAAATGGATTAGAAGAGACACATCTAATTTCTAATCTGTAATATACAAGTGAAAAATAAGATACCACCATTGGTGATGATGGAAGTGTTGTTTGTGAGAAGGGCTGCTGTATCGGTTATGATAGTATCTTTGGTAAAAAAACAAAAAACAAAAACATCAGTTTTGGGGTGGTAATGGAGGTTTAAAACTTGTTAGATAGGGAATCAAGCTTCTCTGCATATATGAACATATAAAGAAAATCTATTATTCCTTAAAACACCTGCATTATACCACTTTAGAGGTAAAGGATGGTTTCCTCCTTTATTAGAGCTTCTATTGATAATATATATTTTCATTATAACATCTTTTAAATGGTCTAAGTGGAAAGATTCCAGGTATCAATAACAGGGAATCCTGAAGTATAGGTCCTAAGGGAAATATTTTAGTTAAAGATGGAGCTGGTTAGAATCTCTTCTTACGTGAGAGGAAGGAATTGGAACCACATCAAGTCACTGGTTAATTTGTAGAAAGAATAAATGCCATAGGAATAGAAAAAATAGGAGTTGGTGAGTAAGAAAGGCAAGTTTCATTAAGATTTTGTTCTTGGAATATGTATACCCCAGAGTCTGTATGATACTTTTCATTTTATTTTAATTGATAACACATTTTTTCTATATTTACAAGGTTCCATAGCTCATATTAAAAGCATTTATTTGAAATATCTTACATAATATTCTTACACATCCTGACATAGCATAGTTTTTCTCAGCTGCTGTACTACTTCTCCACTCTCCAACAATAAAACACACAAAAATACCTCATTGTATCCCTACTGCTTTTAAATTTTTAGAAAAATCTAAAATTACTATTTAAAAAATTATTTAATCCATAAAAATAAATTTGTTATTTTGTGACACTCATTATAGGAGGTATTAACTATACAACCTTGCAATTCTACATTTTTTCTTTTTTTAAAATTTTATCTCCTCTTGTCTTTCAACATCCTTTCATAATTCCGTCACCCTTTCGCTCACAAGAAAAAAAAAGTGGCATTTTTAAATATCAAGTAATATGTGTTAGAGCTCTGCTAAACATCTCATCACCAGTTTGTTGCAAGAGATTTATAAATCAGATTTTCATTAAAAAAGAAAAAGAATCAACACCATATGTTGTGCTGAATCCCATGCAGCTGCTGCTACAGCAGCTTAATAACGTGTAAACAGGAAGGCGTTCGTTACTTCGTACAATATACAAGACTGTAACTCCTTTCAAATATGATTTTTTAAAATATTAAGATTAAAATCTAAGAAAGCATGGTAAAAGGAAATAACTTAGAAGTGTTAACATTTATTTTATAGAAAAGAGAGTTCTCTTTGAATCAGAAGCTAAATGAGTATCTATAACTAAAATTAAAACACCAAAGTACTCTTGAAATTGAAATAGAAAAGCAGACTCGAAGAAGAATGTTGTGTATTAATGCATCTCCTCTAGTAATCTTAACTTTATTGCAATGTACTGTTTGCCTAAATATCAATCTAGTTGGCACTTTTATTACAATCCTGCAAATGGAAAGAGAGCAAATGAACCATTTACTGCCTTTATTTTCTAAGTATAATCATGTTTCTGTTTTCCATTCAATGATAGTCAACTTTTTTTCCCCTCCAACATAAAACATTCCTGAGTGTTAATGATCAGTTACGGTAAGAGTTTGCTATTGCGCCCGATGCTTATTTATATTACGATGTACAAAATGCCAGAATCAATTATTTATAAATTTTAGTTGAGAGGTTAGGAAATAATGCCCTATTGTAAAAACTTCCATAATTTAAATAATGTTTATGGGCCAAGCACATATGAGATATAAACTCTAACCTACATACACATCTTAAATTTACTGGATTTAAAATAACACTATAGGAGAAAAATCTTTTTTAAACACACCATAAAATAAGATAGTAATTTTCATTCTAAATGTTCATTTTCATATAGAAATTACATGCTTTCCTTCCATTCAAAAGAAACACCTCAGAATGATAATTAATTTTCCTGTATTAATATAAATTTACCTTATTTCTGCTTATATTATCAAAACAGATGAGTTCATGAATTACTGTGAAAAAATATGTTCTTGTCATAGAAATAAGACAGGTGGCTATTTCCTTCTAGTATGAGGATATTATAAGAATAATCTGCAGACCAATATTTTTATTAAATATAGACAATGAACCTTCAAAAATTACTAACAAAATGAATATAAAATATTGTATGTGATGACCAAGTGGGCTTCATTCAAAGAATGAATTGTCAATTTTATGTATGAAAATTATCAATGTAACATAATAGATTAATGAGAGTTAAATGACACACGGAGCACAAGAAAAACCATGTGCCACAATTCAACACCTTTTCATGATAAAGGTGCTCCAAAAGCTAGGAATAAAAGCAAAATTCCTCAACTGGTTAGAGAAAACCTATGAAAAATTCACAGCTTAAATCAAAGTTCATGGTGAAAGACTGAATGCTGTATGCCCTAGATTAGGAACAAACACATTTACAGTAGAATGAAAAAAGAATTAAATTGTTCAGAAAAAATATGAAAAAAATACAACATAGAAATTAACAGCTCTTAGTGTTTTCCCATCTCTGAGGCTTCACCTTCTTTTAAAGGCTTACCTAAGTCAGTCCCACCAGGATGATCTCCCTTTTGATTAACAGAGTGGGCTTAATAGTAAACTAATCACAGCAGTGATGCCCTGGCGTAGTCAGACTGTACTCCTACTCCAGGGAGGGAGATGATGTAAGTCAGTTACACCAGGGGGCACGAATCTCGGGTGGATATCTTAGGATCTCTTCTACTACAGGATCCAAATACAGATGTTAATTATCATGATTAGTTTTTGTAGTCATTTTATGTGCTATTTCCATAATTTACTGTAATCATTTAAAAATACTTCAAGTATGCTTGAAGCATTAAAAAAAGGTGCTATTGTTTTAGAGGTGCACCAAGTTTGTTAAACATTTTAGTCTAGAAGTTCCTTCATCCTTCCTCCCAAAGGAAATCATTATCCTGATTCCTGACAATATATAAATTCTTACTCTCAGGTAATTTTGAAAATTAGTTCTGGAATTAGCCTTCCTCAATTTTTTTTTTTTTACATTTTTCCTTCTTTTCATTTGCTTCAAAATTGACATCTCATCCTCCCCCTACAAAGCATGATAACAACAACAAAAATATGTATTTCCTTAGAGAAAATGAATGATTCTTAGAATTAAGAGGAGTGCAATTTCACTTACTAGCAGAATGTTGTAACTACCTGCTCCAACACCATTCCTTATCCCAGCATTCACTTCACCAGGTGTTTGGTGCCTCAAAAAAACTCACAACTATTGAGAGTTCAGATAGCATGTGTGATATTATCGATGTTGCTTGTTCATTTTCCTACATTAGTGAACACTTTTGTCTTGATAGGGAAAAACTGATAGTTAAATCTAGTCTCGAAAATCATTTACATATTTACAAATTTGATGAGCTTATCTTGTAATAAATATTATTTGTTCTTGAGTTTCAATCTTCGTATCATTCAACAAGATTCAGCCTTCATTTCTTATTTCTAGAGGAGTTACTATTACTAAATTTAGTGGTTTTTAATGTTCATTTGACTCCCATAAATCTAACTTCAATAATACATATGTGAAAGAGACAGAAGAAGGGAATAAGAGGATAAATATGAAAACTTGAAGAACAGTGAGAAGTTGAGAAATAGGGAAAATGAGAAGGGAGAAAAGTTTACATTGCCTGAAAAATTCAGTTGTGATTGAGAGAGTTATTAATGGCATAGTGAATACTTTATGTATCGGTTAATTTAATTCATGAATATAGTGATTGATTTTTTTTTATTTTTTAAATAACCGGGTGATACACTGGGTTTATCACAACCCGACTTTTATTTTATTATTCCTAAATTCAGGTTTCAAAATCGTAAGTTAATTCTGTTAAAAAATGTGTCCTTTTATCTTGATGGTTATCAGGTAGGCTTACAACATGAAATTGTAAGTCAGTACGACGTTTTTATTTTGTTAAGGTTTTTATTACAGGAAGATACCCAAACTTATTGCAGTGCACAAAGTTAAATCAGGTATTTCTTGTTATACTCTACCAAGACTTACCATTTATGAATTTGTTTATTTTTTCATGATATTCATATTATTTCATTTTTCATTTTCTTGTTAGTTTTATAGTCTTTTACTATTCTCAATCTTTTTTTTTTCAATATTATCTGACTATGTCATTATTGCAATTTTTTATTTAGGTCTTATCATCTGTTTGGCGATCCAAACTCTAGAGCTTCTCCCAGGAGTTTGAATGAAGCCTCTCTTTCAACTAACATCAACGTTCAAACTCTCACTGTTTCCGTCACTTCTTTATGGCAGTTTTTACTAAAAGCACTAACCAATACATATCACGCGAATAACTCTCTGTCTCAGACATCTTTTCTAGAGAATTTCAATCTAACCAAACTTCTATCCATCAACTCCTTTCCTTTCTCATTCAACCTGCATTCCACTGAGAAGTGCTATTCTTGACAACCAACTTTGCAGTCTCTACTTTCCACTTCACCAATCCTTACTGACAATTACTAAGAAATCTAAAATGGGTACAAGTAGATCCTGTCTTTGTGGCAAGAGTTCACCTACCCCCAACAGGTGATCCCACTGGGAGAAGACAGAGGTTAGAAGAGTCATTGTGAGCACCCTCCCTACTTCATTTTTTATACTTGATTACGTCACGGCTTTCAATCTTTCGGTTGTTAAATCTAACGACACGAAGACAAAATTGTGCAAGAAGTAATGCCTGCATCCTGCCCATGTCTTTAAAAATGGCTAATTAAATAAAACCTGGAGTGGGCAGTGCATTCACAAATTTAAAACATCAAAAATTTGAAGAGTTTTACTTTAAACCATGCTTGGGTCATTTTGAAGAAGAGTAAAAACTTACTAAATGTTATATTTAAACTCAGAGAATTTCTACAAAATTTCCTTTGCATTTCCTCTCCCAAATTACATTTTCCTTTTCTGAATTTTGCATCTGGTCCCCACAGAAATTCTCAAATTTTTATCATTACATCACAATTGTTTTTTATAACCTACACTATTATATCTAACTGATTTACAAATAAGGAAACAGATTTTTTTAAAATGTCATTGTGTTAAAATAATGCCAACATATTTAATTACGACTGGAGTGAAAGTTCTTTCTAAAAATTTAGTAGTTTTAAGAGGCACCTGGGTGGTTACGTTGGTTAAGCATTCAACTCCTGGTTTCGGCTCAGGTCATGATATCAGGGTCCTGGGACTGAGCCCCTCTTCGGGCTCCATGGTCAGCAGGGATTCTGCTTGAGGATCCTCTCTCTCCCTCTTCCTCCGCCCTTCCCTTCGCATGCTTGCTCACTAAAATAAATAGACAAATCTTTAAAAATTTCTCTTAGATTACACGTCATCATGCATCACACAGTGATCAAGGCTGTAAGAAGAGGGCATCAAAGTGTTAGAATATTTAAGCATAAGAAATTTGGAATTTGTAAAAAAAAGTTCTAAGGTAGCCTTTAGAGTAAAATATATGATTTAAATTAGTTGAGCATCTCAGTTTCCCATGTGAGACCTAAAATGAGGAAAGGCACAGTTGCCAATATGAGTAAAATGTGTGTGCGCGCGTGTGTGTTTGTGTGTGTGTGTGTGTAGAGGGTGGTACAAGGGGAGAAACAGTAAAGATGTCTTAACTAGAGGTATTGGTTTGAATAGTTAAGAAATACGCATGACTGGAAAGAACACATTCTGTCAGTTACGGAAGTCTTAGATGTCTAAGGGATTTAGCCAGATTACAAAGACACTATGAAATAATGGTATTTTGTCAAAGAAATTGAAGCTGGCACATGAACTCAGAGTAGATCATTTGGAGGTACTAGGAATGGACATTGCCAGAAGGAACTGAAGCCTTCAAGTCTGGGAAGAGGGCATGCTGGACATGATATTCAACGCAAGAGAAAGGTCTAGGGAAAGAAGAGGCATAAGAGCAATTGGAAAATAACTTTTCTTTTATGACTATTACATTTGTCTGGTTGGGAGAAAATTAAAGCGCAAATATTTTGAAAGTTGTTTTGAATATATAACTAGAGAAACAAGTTAAAGCACTCGTAAATATGAGGGGTTCTTATCATGAAGGTGATAGTTGAAGGCATAAAAATAGATGAGCAATTTGGGAGAAGTATTCAGTGAGAACAATGGAGTCGTGCGCTTAGACTATTTTGTGGTGATACTCTCAGAAAAAAAGTCACACACGACTCAACAGAAACTTGCTTACTAGTGAGAAACCTGTGCCACAGCAAACTGCCCCAAGAGTCCGCACTAAAGAAAATAAATGGTTTGAACACTTTTACTACTTGCCTGCCATCTGTTATTAATTGCAGTGACTGAGTGAGTGACTATTTGTGTAGCTGCTATAAAGTGAACTAAATTTCAGGAATAAAAAATATATGGCATTCTTTGAGTCAAAAGTAAAGTTGACGATTAAATTAAATACATAAAAAGGCATTCCTTTTAAATTGCACTTTAACTTCTGGGGTTGAAAATATTTTTCATACTTGCAGCAAAATTCATCCAACTATATTTATAATACAAGAGAACAAAACTAGAGAGACATAATTCAAAAACTGCAGAACAGAAACTTTCCATTTGATTAATTCCTAGAATTTGTTGATTAAGGTATCTGTCAGCGTATAAAATCATATTTTTATTTTAGCTTTGTTTTTATTTAATAAATAGCATTGGTTCCTTTTTAAGTGAAAAACTTAGAAGACTTACTAATTATTAACAATACTTAATGTCTACCAACTATTAAAATTACAATCATGACTGATTCAGGTTATATAATAAATCTATTAACAGACTTTGCTTTGCAAGACATATATCATATAATCATATACATATACAAGATAAATCATATACAAGATAAATAAGGAAAATAACAAAAATTTTATTGATTTGTTATTTCTAAAAGAAACACACCAGTCACTTATCTTAATATTAATGAAAAATTACTATTATTATATCATTGCATAAAGATTTTGAAAACATTCTCATAAGTTCACATGGAAATTCACCCTGCCACTTCAAATAGGCAAATAGGAAAATGGTGAAGAATCATTTACATAATGGACAAATGTAAATTCATTCTAGTTGTAGAGAGAAGCTCCCTGCTGTCTTGATTATATTATGCTTTCCTGCTGCTACATGAGCTCACACAAAACTGAAAAAAAAAAAATTAACATTGTGCAGTTATGAGTTTGAAGCAAAGAAACAGGAGTGCAATCTTCCACTGATTTTTTCACCCCTACAAATCTCAGCTCATGAATTATCCTTGCTACAGATTTTGACACATAAAATCATCTGCTTGAAAGATAAACTATATGGAATGGCACATATGAGAATCCAGCTTTAACTGCTAACTTTAAAGAATTTAAGATAAAGGAAATTACATTTTATTGTGGTTGCTCATGATTGTTTGTTCAATGAGTTGTCACAGAATCCAATTTCCACATTACCCATTTTCTGTGTAACAAATTGATTCTTTTGTTTCATTTATGGTGAAGTGATATTTCTACAGTCTTCTTAACTTATTATGAAAAGTATTTCCTAAATCACCAGTCTTACAGAGGATGAAACTTATCTATTTACATAATAGTACTTGTTCAGTTATAATCAGTCGTAAGTACATGACGTGCAATGAGTTGACAGTATGAGAAATCTATTTCTAGTGACATTTATTTTACAACACGATTATATCTCACATAAATAAAATGGAAAATAATCTTACTTAATAAAAGTTAGGAAATAAATACAAAATAAATTCCAATACAACACGCATAACCCAAAGAGACTCAGTGTTCTAGAATTACTATTAATTAACATGTAACTCAAACGCTAAGTCTTCCCCTCCCATTATTCTGTGAATGGAGAGTATATGGTGTAGTGGTTATGAGCCAAGTCTACCTACTCAGACATTCTATGACTTTCATCATAAGAAGTTTGATCTCTGACAAGTTTCTTGATCTTTTGGTGACTCGGATTCATCACTGAAAACAGAAGGAACAGTAGTTCTTACCTCATATACTGTAGTGATAATTAAATGATAATCCAGGTAAAGCATTTCAACAATACCTGGATCAGATAAAGAGTTCATTAATAATTATTATTGTCATTTACATTATTGCTGCTACCACTATTGCTGTTGGTGTTACTACCATACATGTGTATTTTTAAACTTCCAAGGGAGTTCTATTCTTGTTCAGAAATTGTATTTCCAGCTCAGTCTGAAATCACCAAAATGGAGTTTTATCGTTTGCAACTGCTAACATTCTACAACTATGTCAAAAAGTGTCTTTTTGCTTTACTCTCCAAATAGTCAACAACAGCTCTGGTTGTATGCAGTAAGCAGCTACTTAAGATTTGGGCATAAGGAGGGAAATCATTAACCAAACACCAACAGCAAATTACTTACCTATGGAATCTCTGGCATGATTATATTCTTCGGAGTGTTCCTAGAACCCAATTATCACCTTGTAGCCTATCTCGGCCCTTTTGTTTACACATTTTTCTCTTTTTCCAAGTTACCCCAAACTCTAGGCTTCCCAAACCCTAAAGGATAAATAAAAAATCTCTTTAGATGAAAATCAACTTAAACTTACTATTTCAAGTCAGACCATTTATCACTTGTCAATTTACTTAAACAAAAACAAGACAAAACAAATGAACTTTTTTTTTTCTGGCAGGGGTTGGGAACAGCAAGAGATATTAGGAAAGCACACGGTTCAGAGCTGGGGGCCCAGGGGACACAGACTGCTACCACTAAGGCACCCCCTACTTCCTGCTTCCTTTGTCTTTGTTTCTCCTCCTTCAGGTGCTTGTCCTGCAAAAAAACATTTTACTCCCATGATTAATTCTTTAAGTTGCCTAAGACTTATTCACATGCATTTTGATATAAAAATTATTTTTCTTTAATTAATTATTTGCATAATTCAGCCTCCACCCTGTATAGAACTTTGCAAATCTCAATCCTTGTATTCATGTGCTTTGTGAGTAGCAATTGGTTTCCTTGAGATAAAACCAGTTCATGATGGGCACCTCAGGCTTCATGTTAACCAGTCGCCCTGTTTTACTACAGCACAGTAGCAAAAAGAATTGATTGCTCACAAGAAAAATTATATGTAGAATCTGTCATACTTTTGGTCCAAAATTCCAAAGCTCTGCTCTGTGAATCATTTATACCAGCCTACAAAATGTTCCATGCAACATTGCTTCTGCCACAGACACTTAAAACAAATTGGATCTGTTGGGTCATATGGTCCAAGTATCACAGCAGCTTTCTTGGCAGATGGACTTTTTGCAGAGACTTATTCTTGGTCCCACTCAAAACTGGCAGCTTTTGAGGATACTCAGTAAATGGGCATGAGTAATACAACCAGATCATGTAAGTGGCATCCCAAGTTTACAGAAGCCTACAGAGGGTTATGATTTCTCTTAATAGTAGGAGGGGCTAGTGGCAGCAATTTGACATTCAACTTGAAAGGGATATTTCAACATGCCTTCTGGGATGGACAATCTAGAAATTTTGTGGAATGCATTTGCCAAACTTTGGCATGCATGTGCCTTGTCAAACTCTAGAGTAGCTGATATCTCTTATTCACTAGATTCAAATTATTACCTTATACATGTAATGGATAAACATGACATCCTTTTGAATTGATAAGTGTTTTAGGTCACTACAGATTAGACTATGACAGAAAGCTTAACAGTTGATATAACCCTGTGCTAGAACAGTGCAGATATATTTCTAGGCCTGTTTACTGAAAGCAAAATTACATCTTGTATTCTTTGCTAACAAGCATAGAGAAAGAGAGCATTTTCCACATTTACTGCTGCCTAGAAGTTGTCAGGTGATACAATGATTTGCTCCAGCAATGAAACTACATCTGGATCAGCAGCTGCAACTGGAGTCTTTGCATGATTGTATTTTTGATAACCCACTTTCATAATTATCATTCACACCTGTCCTCTGCACAGACAGAATAGGTAAGTTGAATTAGCTGTGGTAGGAATCCACTCCAGCATTTTTTTGTCATTTGGCAAACTTTTATTGAACATCTAATATGTTCAATGGACTGGCTAACCCTAAAATCAAACTTTATTCATAATATCTCTTGAGAGATATTCCCTTGACAGCACTGTTCCAATATATTTTTGGTTTTGCTTTAATATTTTACTGAGATATAACTGATATAAAACATTATATTAGTTTCAGGTGTACAACATAATGATTGAAATTTGTATGTATTGCAAAATGATCACCACAAAATCCATCACCACACATAATTACAATTGTTTTTTCTTGTGATGAGAACTTCAAAGATACAGTCTCCTAGTGACTTTCAAATAAACAATACAGTATTATTAACTATAGTCACCATGTTGTATGTTATGATAAGATTTTCAGAAATATAAGCAGGATAGAGAAGACAAGGCTTTCTTTCATGGTAATAATAGAAGCTTTCAGTTCTCTTGTAAGAAACTTGAACAGGAAAATTAATGTCCTGAGCTCATTATTTTCTTGCTCCAAGTTTTCCAGCCCCTTTACATGCTACAAACAAACAAAACAAACAACAAAAAGTCTTCCAAGAGTAAAAATGTATCTGTATGATTCTGATGTGATTTTGGAACATAGGCAAGGTTCAGTGGGGTGAATTCTGGAGCCGACGACCAAGAAAGAATTCTTGAGACATCTTTGGTGCAAAATGGTGGTGTATTAAAGCACGGGGACAGGGCCCATGTGCAGAAAGAGCTGCTACCCGGGGTTGTGAGGGGTAAGGAATTATATACTATGGGATTGGGGCAGGTAAGGAAAAGGAAGGTTTCAAAAGGATTTTCATACCTTAAAGAAGATTCACAGGCCTTGTCCCTTGTTGTCAAGTTAAGGTAGTTTTTCCCTCTAGCAATGCATTAACATGAAGACAGTTGTGAGCTGCCTGGAGGAACATTACACTGTGCCTGCTTCAAGTATCTGTCAATGGGCTGCAGATTATAAGGACATTTAATTGTATCTACATTTCCTTCTGGAAGCTAGGTTATTGATAGAAATGCTTTGATCTTGTAAATCACGGAGACATTTGTAAACTGAGGGAGACTCAGGTCTTGCAGGACTGTGATCTCTATAAGTTAACTATTTGTTTTTCCTTTCCTTAGCTTTAGGACAAATGTCACATATATCCCATGGGAGGGGGGTTTGGGGGTGTCAGCTTCTGCTTTGTCCTCAGCTTGCCTTCTGTTCCCTCATCAATTCTGCCTTCCAAATTTCTTGCAAACTGCATCATTTGGCCCATTCTAATCTGTAATTGTGTAGAAAAGAGAATTCTGGGAAAGGAAGTGTCAGCCTAAGAAGATCTACAGCTCTCATCCAACTCTACCCGGGGTAGTACAATCTACCACAAAGAACCTTGTTCAAATCATTGTGCAGGAGAAAGGAGGGTGGGACTTGGAAAAGGCATGCTAAAATGTGATTATAGTACGAGATAAAGTGGTATAAATTATTAAAATAAAAAACAAATGCAGAACAACCTTGAAAATTCCCTGAGCAGACAAAACAGTATAACCATACAAACAAATTTAATTTAGCTTATTTTGCAAGACTAACTGACCTGGGTCATTTGTTGCTTATAACTCCGAACACCATAAGCAAAACTTAAACTGTCCCCAGCACTGATATGAGGTAACCACTAACCAATTCCCTGTTATTTAAGAAAATTACAATACTGTAACCAATCACTAGAAAGAATCGTCACTACTTTCTCACTATACAGGCTGCTTTATAGCACTATATCCCCAAGCCTTATTCCGTGTTTTGGTTTGAGTGCTCCCAGTTTACAAACTGTCTTTTTTGATGTGTGCAGGATAAACTTTTACTAATTACTACATCAGTAATTCATTGGTTTTACCTCTGTTATTTCTGAACTTTGGACAAAATATATTTTGAGAGAGAAGTTGTATTAATTTGTATTTACTCTAAAATCAGTGGAGATAAATGATTGTGTAGACTGAGAGATGTGGAAATAGTTCACAGGCGAGACAGATTTTAAACTGGGCCTTAAAAATTATTTCATGGTGTAGACAGCCAGGAAGAACAGACTAGAGCGAAGGAGCAGAACATGAAAATTATAAAAGCATCTAAGTATCCTCTTTGTTGTTGATATCACGGATCCAAGCCTCCAATTATTTTTTTTAACTTTGTTAATAAAGACTTCAATTCCATTTAAAGCACATATTATTTAACAATAAAATTATTCTGACAGTGATATGTTTTAATCTATGAATTTGTATCTTAATTTTAGTTGAAGCCCAGTGAGTATCTTTGTGATTGTTTCTTTAAATTCTCCATCAAGCATGTTACCTACACCTGTTTCACTTAGATCTCTGGCTGTGTCCTCATCTTGTTCTTTTATTTTGGAGGAATTCCTCCATCTCAGCATTTTGTCTAAGCCTCTGCCTTCTTCTTTGTATTAGAAAAGCCGGTTATGGGATGTACTGTATGGTGACTAACATAATATAATAAAAAATCATTATAAAAAAAAAAAAAAGAAAGAAAAGCCGGTTATGTGTCCTGGTTGAGAGTAATGGCTTTTATGAAGAGGTCGTGTAGGTCCACGGCCTGGCGCCTTGGGGACTGTCTCTGGTGTGTGCTGGGTGCACTCTTCTGGTGTATTTTGGCTGCTCTATCCTTCAGGCTTGTCATCTGCAGAGGCTCTTTTTCAAGTTTTTATTTAAATTCTAGTTGTTAACATATATTATAATATTACTTCAAGAGTAGAATTTAGCGATTCATCATTTACATATAACACCCAGTGCTCATCACAAGTGCCCTCCTTAACACCCGTCACCCAATCAACCCATGCTTCTACCCACCTCCCCTCCAGCAGACCTCAGTTTGTTCTCTGTAGTTAAAGTCTCTTATGGTTTGCTTCCCCCTCTCTTTTTGTTTCTCTTCCTTCCCCTATGTCCATCTGTTTTGTTTCTTAAATTCCACATATGAGTGAGATCATATGGTATTTGTCTTTCTCTGAGCTATTTCACTTAGCATAATACTCTCTAGCTTCATCCAAATCATTGCAAATGGCAATATTTCACTCTTTTTGATGGCTCAGCAATATTCCATTACACACACACACACACACACACACACACACTACATCTTCTTTATCTATTCATCTGTCGATGGACATCTAGGCTCTTTCCATATTTTCACTATGTTGATAATGCCACTATAAACACTGGGGTGTGTGTATCTCTAGTTCTGATGAAACCCACTCATATTCACTATCACTAGTGTGAGAATAGAACTGACATAAAACCTTTCAAGGACTAATGGGAAAGTAAAATTTTCAAATATTTATTCCAAAAATTAATACTTTTAAATAATTGTACATTCTTATTTTAGGATGTATACTATAAATGATTATAGGTTTAAACATTTGCTTTAATAAAAGAAGACTAATGACTGAAGAAAAATGTATTTTTCTTTCTTTCTTTCTTTCTTTCTTTCTTTCTTTCTTTCTTTCTTTCTTTCTTTCTTTTTCTTTCTCTTTCTCTTTCTCTTTCTTCTTTCCTCCCTACCTAAAACATGGCATAAAGAATGTAGCTCCTATTTTGGGAGCCACTTTCAAATGTCCTTTAGTTCAGACCTGAGACTACTTCCCAACACTGCTAATCTCCAACTCTGGAATTAGCTCCCTTAGTGTTTTCTGCTATTTGTCCTTGCTTTTCAACTGAAGTGGCTCCTCAGATTCTTTCCTCTGCTCTCCTAGTTGGGTTTATGTCATTTGGTACCATGTACTAATCTTATTTATCTCCAAGGGATCCTAGAAAAAAACATATTAGTACTTCATGGTGACTTTCGAATTCTCTGGAGAGCAGCACTGAACGCAGACTTTTTGTTTTATCCAGAAACTTTACTGGAGTATGGAGTTAGGATGGGGAATTCTCCACAATCAGCAACTACAATAATTAAATGTCCTTAAACAGAATGACAGCCTTTACTTAAAAATTCAATGTCATCATCCAAAAACACTTTCTTTCACAAGAAATAATTAATTAAACACCATTTATAGAGCATTACTGATAAAAAGAACATGTATACTTTCTAAGTTTTTACGGCAGACATAATCTATAACGACCCATGAGTTACATGTTCATATGCAACTTTTTCTCCCCTAGAAATTTTTTCTTTTTTTTAAATTCTTACTGTGGATATTTTTTATATTTTTAATATAAAACATATGTATGAAGTCATATTTTCCTGTTAAAGAATTTTCATTAGAGTTCTCACATAGAATCAACACAGCTTACAATGCCCAGTCCAAACTAGTTTACTTCTGTTCTCACTTTCATTTCATCTTTTCCCATGTTCTTTGGTCTCCCCCCCCCCCCCCGCCCAGTTTTAAAGACATGTTTTCCTCTTCCTTCCCTTGGAACATTCTGCCACTAGACCTCCTTCACTTACATATCTTCTCAGTTTTATCATTGCAAGGGGTCTTTAGTTATTTTTGGTAGTAATGACACTTACCATGAGATCTACTCACTTAACCAATTTTTAAATGTACAACACAGTATTGTTAACATAGGCACTATGTGCCACAGGAAATCTCTAGAACTTCTTCATCTTGTATAACTGAAACTATTCAGGCTTAAAAAAGAAAAACAGACTGTCATATGTGACAACACAGATGAACCTGGAGACCATAATCATAAATGAACTAAGCCAGTCACAGAAGAACAAACACTGCATGATTTCACTTTCATAATATATCTAAAATAGTTACATGAATGGAATTAGGGAATAGAATTATAGCTGTCAAAGGCTAGGGAAGGAAGAAATAGGGAGTGGTGGTTCAACAAGTCATTCTCGACCACCAGACTTGCTCCTCTATCACTCTCTGGAATATGTTCTATTTAATTTTTTTCTTACCATTTATACCTATCTAAAATAATTCTACTCATTTTATTTTTGCACATATTTTTCAAAGCCTATCATCCACTGACCGAATAGAATGGTTTTGAATCCCAGGTATTTGAAATTTGCATTTTTATAATTTTTATTCCAATTAGAATATACACTTAATTTTTTAAGTTATGTAACAGAAATCAGTTAAAAATTAAGCAACAACCCCCATTTCAGCATTCCCTACAAGTACCTCAGTTTCCTAGAGGCAAATGCTTTTAATAGTTTCTATTTTTATTTATTTCTTCTTCCAGTGGTTACTTAATGTTACATATTTTGAAAGTGAAAACTTGATAGAACTAAAGTAAACCATGTGATTTTTGAGTAACTAATGGGGTGGTTAACTAAATTTTTAAAATATGAAGGGAAAGGGAAATATTATGTTAGGGACTTTATTATGTATCTTTTCCTTACCAACTCAATATAAAATTTATTTATAATGCTTTTTTCCCCCAAAGTAATAAAAGAAAATTTAATATCATGTAGCAAATATTTAAGCAGGAGATGAAATATTATCAGACTTTATCTCTAATATCCAGGTAAATCATGTTATGTGTCAAGAAAAGTAGCTCTTAGATAGAGATAAATTGGATTTAAAGAGATAAATCCAATCAACAAAGGATTCTTGTAACAGATTGAAATGTCAAAACCTAAGATGATGCATTAAAGAGACCAGTTTTGCAACTATAACAAAATTATTCTAAAGTGTTTAATTTTTTTTTAATTTTACTTTAGCAGCTAATTTAATACTTGATGATAGACTAAGACTAAAGAAATGAAAAAGTGACACTGTAGATTTATTTTTAAAATGTTGTAAAACAAACATTGGTTTATTGTAAATGCAGCATATTGTACTATGGTATTGATAAAATAAAATATATCATATCTTAAGAGTGTATATTCATAGCTACTCTATGTTTCTGTTCTTTACGTTTTGCTTGGGAAGGACTTTATTTATGTTACAAATTTGTGAATAAGTTGTGGGATTTTATGGTTGGAATTAAGGTATCCCAATCAATAGTTTATACAGTCCAATCACTTCAATTCAGTATTAGAAGGAGCATAAAGAATTTATAGTGCAGAAGTAAAATTTTAATCCTTGTTTGCAGTCTCAATTCATATAATATTACATTATATATAACATTATGTTTATATAACGGTCACAATATATTAATATATTCATATGTTCTGTTATTATGTATAAAATGAAATTGTATTTACTTATGTTTAATGTTTATAATTAAATTCAATTTTAAGGAAAATACTTTAATCTTTGGCTTTCTGGAAATTAAAAAAATAGACATAATGTAAAATCAATGAATGTTTTATTACTAAGGTCTAATAGTATACAGGTTAAGTTTTCCACCTGTGTTAATTTTCTTAAGTCCATAAAACCTATTTTGTTTTGCATTAAATATTAAATAGTTATTTCATGCTCAGGTAACAAATATAAAAACATGGACAATAGGAATATATTAGTAGTTAACCATAATCTTAAATGAATAATGTGTTTTATTTGATAATGACATCATGCTAAAACTATTATTATTACTATTATTATTTTATCACTATCAATACCTTTGTAAAATCTTTAATTTGGTAAAAGATGACTTTATTAAAATTGATAGGTACTTAGCACAATTTCACTGTTACGGAAGAGTAAAAAAGTAATTCTTTCCATTTGATTTTTTCCTTAACATCTCTATCACCTTCCTCAAAATAACACTGCATTTCCCCTTTTCACATTCAATATTTAATTTCCATTATTAGACCATAATTTTTCATTAATGGATATACTAGATAGTAAATTCTCTGCATCTCAGAATTACTCCTAATGGGTTAAGTCAAGTGCTCCAAAAAGAATAAGGATTGGTAAGTTTCATTAGTCTACCTCTGTATGATTTATAGTCTTGTCTCTTGAATAATGTAGTTTGAGACAATATGTAAGATCCTTCACAGCAAAGGTGCCTTTCTTCTCTTGCTACATATAAAGTATCACTTATTCCTTCTATGAATATTAAAACAGCAGCTTAAATTATAACAGCATCTTTCAGGGGTTATCGTTAGTACTTCAAGAACAAATTTAATATCTTTCATGGTAGGTGATCACAATAAATGAGACAGTAACTAAGGAACTCAAATAAAAAATGTAGGTCTCATCCAATCCATGACTTTTGACCCTAAATCAGTTCTTTTGCTCAGCAGCATGAGGACCAATTCACAAATTGATGTTTGAAAACTGATATGCAAGACCATATTTCAAAATTCCCATAATGATTGTGGAGAAAAATTAACAATAATATTTTCTTATTCCCATAAAATTCAGCTTCTGGTAGCATAACCTAAACCATTTCAAGTCTTACTCATACTTCCTAGTAATTGTATAATTTTGAATATGACTTTTGAACCCTTTGACCTTCAGTTTCCTTATTTTAAAAAGTTTATAAATATAACAAGTATAATTTGGGTTTCTTTGAGATTAGGTTAAAAAATAGAAAAGAAATTAAATGTGGAAAACAATATATGTTACAATTATGAGGTTCTAAAAGGACAGGGTAGGTACCAATAATAACCCAGTAAGTTCTTTTTTTAAGATTTTATTTATTTATTTGGCAGAGAGAGAGACAGTCAGCAAGAGAGGGAACACAAGCAGGGGGAGTGGGAGAAGGAGAAGCAGGCTTCCCAGCAGAGCAGGGAGCCCGATGCGGGGTTCTATCCCGGGACCCTGGGATCACGCCCTGAGCGGAAGGTGTGATCTTAAGGACTAAGCCACCCAGGCGCCCCCAGTAAGTTCTTATTATGAGGAAAATTTTCTTTGATGAAGCCTGCCACTCTATAGAAATACAGATCCATTAGTGAGGTAGTATTAGCCAAACCATCCCTAATAACTAATTAGAAGACATTCTGCAACCATGTCTACTATGTGCTATTTTAATTTCCACATCAAAGTTTGTTTGTTTGTTTGTTTGTAATTTTAATACTCTTTATCAGGAAAAGAAATCTCACAATGGACCTAAGCTCTTTGAGAAGATTCTATTAATGATTGATACTCTCAAAATGTGAAAAAGAAATGTGTGAAACTATATGCTATGTTGGAATAAACAGGCTGTTTTCTGATAATGAACTTGACTTGCTTTGTGCATTTTTCTTTGAACATAACTTTGAAACAGCATACTTCAAAATGGTGGGCTTAAGTATGTTAACAATAATTACTCAGTTAACAATCAAAAGAGTATTTCCTCAAATACACTTGAACATACTTCAGACCACCCTTCTGCCAACATTTATATAACAACAACATTCTCCAAGAGATTATACATGATATCATGTCTCCTGTATATGATTACCTTTAAATGCTTTATTAACAACAAGCTGAACACGGTCCTTTTATGTCTAATGGTCAGGGACAAGAATAAGGATTTTTTTTCTTTTTTCTGATAATGAAGAAAGTGAACTATTTCCTCTTTTTGAATATTAATTCCTTAGGAAAAAAAAATAAATTAGACTAAAAGCAGCTGCCTGAGATACATTTTCCATATATGTGGGTATTTACTTCCTTTTTTAAAATCAAAGGGCAAGATACATATAGTCAAGCAAATGAAGTGAACTAAATCTACAAGTACAGTATGCAGATGTTTACATGTGTATTTTTCCATGTAATCACCATTCAGAACAAGATACAGAACAATGCCAGCACCCAGGAAGGTATTTCTTGTCCCTTCTCAGTCTAAACTAGGCCCCAGAATTTACTGCAATTCTGAACTCTTTCATCATCTGTTAACTTTGTTGTAGAACTTCCCATAAATGGAATCATACAGCAGATACTATTTTTGTTGTGACCTAATTTCATTCAATATTACGTCTGTGAGATTTATTCACGTTGTACATACTACAAGTGTGTTCTTTTGTACTGCTCTGTACCATTCTATTATACAATTTGCCATAATCTATTCACTCTTCTCTATTTGTTAGATATATGGGCTTTTTCCAGATGTTGACTATCATGTGTAAATCTGTTCTGAATGTTATCTTTGTGTGGACTTACTTTTCTTATGTATACATTTAGAAATGGAACTAACGGAAATGACCAATTATACCCCCAAATTGCTTTATAATTTTACTTCCCTATCACCAATGTTTGAGAGTTCAGTTGCTCTCCCTATTCTGTACACTTGGTACTTTCAGTCTTAGTTAGTTGTAGTTATTCTAGCCACTGTGTAATGATATTTTGCATATTTTTAATTTACAATTTCATGGTGAAGAGTGATGTATCTAATTTTTATTATGCTTATTAGGCATTAAAATTTCCTTTTTCTGAAAATTATTTTTAAAAGATCTTTCCCGTTATTTTTATTTCTTTCTTATTGATTGAACTCACAAGTCCCTTGTGAGTTCTAGAAATGATAATTTCAAAAATATACATAGCAAATACATATTCTCTCCCCCAATTTCTTTGGTGTTTAAATTTTCTTCTTGATATCTTTTGATGGGGAGAAAAATCTTAATTATGAAAGCCAATTTTTGTTTTTTTTTCTTTATTGATTTTTTTCTTTAGTGTTTCCTTGACCCCTAAATTAAAGATCTTTTCCTATTGCAAAGGCATGTAGATCTCCCTCTGTGTTTTCTAATGGAGTCTTCAGATTTTTTTTTTCTTTTCACAGTTATGTCTATGAACTAAGCTGTGTCAATTACACTGAGTTGTGTTAGACAGTTATCAATTTTATTTTTTTTTCCATTACGGACATCAGATTACTTGATTCAATGTCTTTGACTGATACATTTCTTCAAAATCATTTCCTCTGTTTAACCTTTGATATAAATCAAGCAACTCTATATATGGATCTATTTTGATACTATCTATATTGTTCATCTATTCTGATGGCAATACCATGTGGTGCTACTAACTGCAGCTTTCTTTTGCAGTAATTTTTGAAGTCTGTGATATATGTCTTCCAATTTTATTCTTCGTTAAGAATATATTGACTACTCTAGAGTCTTTGCATTTCAAATACAATTTTAAAATTAGCTCACTTTCCACCAAATCTAAAAAAAAACCCAAAACGAAAGGTTTTTTAAATTGGAATTTTAGAGGGGCACCTGTGAGGCTCAGTCGGCTGATCATCCAACTCTTGGTTTTGGTCAGGTCATGAGCTCAGGGTTGTGAGATTGAGCCCCATGTGGGGCTCTACACTCAGAGGGGAGTCTGCTTGAGATTCTCCTCCTCTCCCTCTCCCTCTACCCCTCCCTCTGCTCTCTCTCTATATATAAAATAAGTAAATCTTTAAAAATTAAAAAAATAAATAAATTGGAATTTTAGAGACCACTTATATCAATGTTAGAAAGATTGATATTTTGACAATATTATCCATAAATATCATATTTCTTTAATTACTTATGACTACTTTAAAGTTTTCACAGTAATATTTTGTACTTTTTATTGTGGAGGTACTGGAAATCACCTATTAAATGTATCCTCTGATTTTATATTTTTGATGTTATGATATTTTTAAGTTTTATATTCAAATTGTTTGATGATGTTATTATCAATATATGCTTAATTTATTTATATCAACTGTGTATCCAGCAACTTTGGTTAATATACTTATTACCTGAAAAATCTTATTTAGTGATGCAAAGCCATGCTTATCTATTTAAAATTCACTGTAATGTTAAGCAAAAAACAAGCTTATGGAAATTAATTGTACAAAGATTTTTTTTTTCTTTAATAAAAGGCTCTGGGATGGGTTGACTCCCAAGCATTAATAATATAAAAAACATAAGATACATATGAGAGAGTAAGAA
This sequence comes from Ursus americanus, assembly GCF_024610735.1. Taxonomy (NCBI): domain Eukaryota; kingdom Metazoa; phylum Chordata; class Mammalia; order Carnivora; family Ursidae; genus Ursus; species Ursus americanus. Next base: position 43,360,347 of record NC_142141.1, on the reverse strand, counting down.
ATTCATAGCGAAAATAAGTCAGAACAAGCAAGGTCATTGACTATATATATCTTCTAAAATTAACAAATCTATTGAGGTCATTAACATTCCAGAGTTTAATTTGGTATAGATACTATTCTATGTACATTTTAATAAGTAGGTCCTGGCTGACATTTGTATAGCTATATATTCACTTGTTTATGTGTGTGTGTGTATATATATAATTAGCATCTAGCCGTGGTGGATATTTTTGTACCCTAGTAATTTCTCCTATATAAGGAATTCAGAAATAAAAAAAAAAAACTAGGCCAATGATAGAATGACAGGAAAAACTATAGTTTAAGAGGAAAGAGGCAAAACAGACAAGTTTTATGTCTATTGTTTTTCTTTGTTAAAAAAAAACTACCCTTTTTTTATGAGAGTTAAAAGATTAATTCTTTCCTTTGCTCAAAATACTAGCATGCATTCTTCTATCATAACACACAAAACTTTCTCTCTTCCCCAAGAAGTTAAATAATTGTATTTGTGTTATTCATTGTGTCGCTAACAGCCTGTCGGGAGACAGAATTCGTTGAAGATGATTTGAAGAGCCTCTTGGAGCATAAGAGGCAACAGGGAGGTGAACATAGGCACCACTACCAACAGTTAGTCCCAACTGCCAGATGTGTGAATCAGGCCACCTGAGAGATCCCAATCCCAGTGAGGTCATCATGTGACTATAGCCATATGAAAGATGTCAGGCAAGATCAAGAGAGGACCTCTCCAGACTGTCAACCCACAGCATGATAAGAAATAAATAACTGTTCTAGGTCACTTCTGTCTGGGGTGATTGGCTACGCAACAATACATAAAGGAAACGATGACCATTTTATATAAACTCTTTCTGATAACAGCAGATGGAAAGTGATTTAGTTTATTTTATGAAGCAGCATTTATCATAAAAATAACACTAAAAATTATAAAAGTGGAACCACCAATAAATATATGATGATATCTTGAGTAAAATACCATGTTTTCTAATGGAGAAAGTTCTAATGAGTGGAGTTCAATAAATACTGAAACGTATACCCATGACTCCTAAGGAAATAAGGCAATCTAGAAGAAAACCTGATACTGCATGAAGCAAAAAATCATTTAAGAAAAATTCAACTCTTGCTTCTGATTTAGAAAGGATGCAAAGCATACAAACAGTATATATACACATGTGCTCATACACATATGCATACACACACACACACACACACACATATCTTGGCACAATAGACAGAATGATAAAGAAACTGTGCAAAATAATATCATTCTTACATTCCTAATTTATTTTCCCCATTCTATATCCATTACCACTGCCTAACTTTCCAAGTTCACAACTATTGGTTTTTTGTCCATTTCTTTATAATGTAGTATTATTGACTGAATTATACCCCCCAAAAAATTTATAAGTCAAAGCCTTAACCCCCAGTACCTCAGAATGTCTGTAAAGAGGTAATTAAGGTTCAAAGAGGTTATAAGGGTGGGGCCATAATCTGGTAGGACTGACATCTTTATAAAAAGAAGAGCCCCTGAGGGTTCATATGCACAGAGAGACTAGGTGAGGACACAAGAGAAAGCCAAGGAGAGGGACCAAAGCTGCTGGTGTTTTGATTGGTGGACTTACGACCTTCTGAACTGTGAGAAAATAAATGTCTTGTTTAAACCACCCAGTCTACCAGAACAAAATATGGCAGCCCTAACAGATGTAAGGGAGGAAGACCTTCCCTGTACCCTCCTAGGTTCAATAGCTGAGTCTATGAAATAAACTGGCAACAGATTAACAGGAGAAAAGGTATACACATTAATTCATTTTAATATCATAGGTACGAGGCATCACAGGAAAAAGATGAATACCCAAAAATGTGGAGATTTGAGGATCTTATCTACTGTCTTATTAGAGGAAGGGGAGGGAGGATGCAGACAATTTAGGAAAAAGTAAATCATTTTTTAGGAAAGATAAATGGGCCTTTAAAAGAATAGACGGGAGATATGACAGTTTGTGGCAAGGTTTTTCTGAGAGTGGTGTCAGCTTCTAGTTTCTTCTCTTGTAATAAGAGTCAATCTTTCCTGGTTGATGAAACTACCAGACTGGGCATTTATGAAAATAGGGTCCCTTTGGAGAATTTGTTTTTAAGAGGATAAGGGGAATCCAAAGAAAGTCCTTCCGTGGATTTGCTGTTTTTCAAGTGCCTTCAGTTCAAAATAATCAACGCATCAAAGGACCATATTTTAGGGTGGCGTGTCGATGTCCTGAACACCTTCACAGACTGATATATGTAACCTTATCACATGTATTTTTCCATTGCTTATTTCTGAGATTTCTTCTAAAATCATATGCCAATTCTTTTCTGTGAAGACTTTGCTAAATTATGCTTGTTTTCTCTATTAGTGTTAATCTTGCATTCCACTTTCCTTTAGGTGTAATATTTTATTATTTTTCTTGAAATAATTATTATTGGGTGTGAAAATATGTATGTCTCAGCTCCCCTGACTCCACACAAACATTGCGTCTAAATTACAAGCTACTTCAAGGGGAAAGATTACTGTTATCATAGTTAAATTTGGCTAAAACATATAATAATCTGGCCCTCAATAAATGCATATGAATACATTTGTGGTATAAGTGTTGTTTTAAAGGTAGGTGGAGTTACATTGTAAATAAAACCCTACCATTTTAATGATTACCCTATACTTTACATTTATTATTGCATTTAAAATAAAATTAGAATCTATCTCATCTTATAAAATCAAGACTTAAGAGAGCAAGCATTTAATAAAACTACTGTCAAAATACTACAGATAGAAAAATAAGCATGCTGTATGTCTTTTGAAACAACTTTTAAAATTTTCCTTTGACAACCCATACTCAAGAGGCATACCCCAGGGTCAGACTTAACACTTCTATTTCTTTTTTCTTTTTTTAAGACTGTTGGTACAAGCACACGCTTTAGTTCATTTTGTTACACTGATGTGATGTGTCATGAAGGATTATTAGTGATTAGGAGCAATATTAGGTCAACATAAAGTTGATGTTTAGTTTCAGAAGAATGGCATGACAAATCTGAAATACACGTCTGTCAAAGCTTGCCAGGTATTCTATTTAAAAATGACAAAATTGTCTGGGTTTTGTTGTATATATTTTACAAGCACTGAAAATATTTTAGACTAGTTCAAAATTCTCCTTAATGCCTGGTCCATTAACATCTTACATAATCGAAATGTGAGAACAAAAAGAACAAAATGTTACTAGGGCTTCATAAAATATCATAGGAAAAGTGACATATACCATCCTACTTTCAACATTTTAAAATAAATTCACTGACTTATCCTTGATAAGGTTGAGCAGTTATGATAAGCAATAGACAGAAAGAGCACTGAGCTACTGCCCTTCACAATGGCTGAATTCTATTGTAAGAAAAAGAGCATGTGAGAAAAACTTACTGCTCAGTCCAAGTTTGTATATGGATTTGTTAAGTATCATGGCTGAGCCTGGTAAAAATGCAGATTAATGTGCCTGTGTTCAGCTAGTCAATCCTCAGAAGCTAGAAAGCACAGAAGAAATGTCTTGACATGACCAAAATGAATTGCAGTTGAGAAGGAAAGTCTGAGGTCAGAGCATATGAGACATCACCAAGAATGATATGTAGTAGGCAATGAGAACAAGGAATAATCAAGGAGCTAAGGTGAACCCCCCCAACACACACACACACACACACACACACACACACACACACACACACACACAAACCATACATTAAAACACATTAAAAAGGAGGCACCGGATAAAGTTCTGGAGAACTGCTTTATTAAGGGGAGTGACTATATTATGAAGATTTGAATGAAATGGAGAATTACATAAAACCAAACCTCATGAACATTTAAAACCCTTTTTTTCCCCCTGCCACTAACTTGGTTAAAAAGGAAGCTAACTCAAGTGTTTTCATGTATCGGATACTTACACCTACACACAACCAACACAAAAAATGATTAACAGTAATAAAAATGATGTGCAAAATTGCCCCATAACTAGGGTGAACAGTTGAAAAGAGCTACATTACCCCATTATAACAACCAAAAAAAAAAAAATCCAAGTGGTTCACAACAAAAATTTATTCACTGATCTTACTTATCCATTTGCAATAGCAAATAGGGCTCTATCTCCGCACATACTTTTATAATTTCTGAAAGAAGGAAAAGAGAATGTGGTAAACCACTCACTATTTCTTAAATCCTTAGCCTGTCAATAACATGTCATTTCTACTCACATTCCATTAGATAAAGCATGTCATAGAGCCATCTCAAAGCTCAACAGAGAAACACTGTATAATACTGCTTCGTGGGCTGGTACCACAGACACGGTAATGAAGATGGGTGAACACTAATATATTTTACAATACCAGAAGTACAGTAAAAGGATGAATGTGTGTCACTGGAGTTGGAGATTTAGAGGCCAAAATCAGTTGAAAAATTAGAAATAACAAATAAATTAGGTAGCCAACATAAGGACACAACAACTTAGTATTGTTATTATTTTTATTAACAATAAAGTTATTAACTATATTTATTATTAACTATCACCTCTTCTGGAGGGGAAAAAAGGAAACTTTATTTTAACAACATAAATCCCTATCTCTAGCCATAATCTTCAAAGTTTACTGGCCACTTACTGAAGATTGGTGGAATGAAGAAGAATGTAGGTCACTTATGTATTACCCCTAAGCCTTGGAGTAGAATAAAAAATAACCTGAAGTTTAGGTCACAGTAGAAACAGACTTTCTAATAGGTAGTAGTCAGAATGGTAATATGGCCCCCAAGAGTGCACCCTTGGTGGGTATATGCCCTTTAATCATAATTTGAAAGTAGGTAGAATCTAGGAATATGATGGCTGTAACCCCCATGATTGGATTATGTGATACAGCAAATGTGATACGCTTTTTGCAGATGTAATTAAAGCGTCTAGTCTTGTTGATTTTAATTTAATCAAAATGGAATTTTTCTGGGTGGGCTTTACCTAATCAGATGACCACTTTAAAGATACTAAAACCAGGGAAGATATTTGAACAACAGAAAATTAATACACAATATTAACTTGACCACAATAATAAAATCTAAGCATGAAGATGGCTTAATCAAAGAACATGGAATGTCTTTGTGGGTGCTTAGTTTCAGACTTTTTCCCTAGGACAAGTGCCCTAGAGAACTGAGACTGAAAAAGATACATTATTTTGCTAAGTAAGAAGGCAACATGGAATGCTTCAGAGGGAAAAAGGAAATGTGCCTTAAGGTAAATACTAAAAGCAAACAATGATACAGCACATATAATATGCCCAACACAGCTCCAAAAATTTACATATTATTTATTTATTGGAGACCATATATGAAAGGAAATAAAGTAAATAAAAAATAAACTTATTGAGGGTATATTTGAACAATAAATTGGAAATGGTAAGTTTTTCTTAGATGACTTACATCAGATTGTGAAAATTCTTTTTAATTCTTAAAGAAAAAAAATATTCTCATGAATGGGTGTTAAAGGTCTTGCTAAATGTATTTTGTGCATCTTTTGAAATAATCACATGTTCTTTATCATTTATATCCTTAATGTGGAAAATTATATTAATTAATTTTGAATGTTGAACTAACTTTGCATTCCTGGGATAAGCCCTAATAGTTCCAGCATGCATTATTTTTTTAAATATATTTTTAATTCATTTTGATAACACCATGTTAAGAATTTCTGTATCTAAGTTTCATAAGCAATATTATTCACAATTTTCTTTTCCTGTAATATGATTGTCAGGTATTGACATTAGGTAAATACAAGTTGGGAAATGTTTTGTTCTCTCTTTTCTGAAAACAGTTGGGTAATATTTCAAGTTTTTTCTTTCTTTTAGGTTTTATCGAGGTGGGAAAATTCAGTGTAAGCAACAGATATTTTAAGAGCTGAATGACCTGAAGTGCTGGGGTAGCTCAGTCAGTTAAGCATCTGCCTTCGGCTCAGGCCATATTCTCAAGGTCCTGGGATTGAGCCTCCTGTCATAGGGCTCCCTGCTCGGTGGGATTCCTGCCTTTCCCTCTCCCTTCGCCACTCCCCCTGATTGTTCTCTCTCCCTCTCTGTCTCAAATAAATAATTTTTTTTTTAAAAAAATGAGCTGAATGAACTAACTAAATTTGTAACTGAAGTATGATAACAAAAACTTACTCAAAATGTTTATCATTCAAAAATCTTACAAAATCAAAGATGTTTTAATTGTTCAGTGCTTTAAGAGTACTGTCTTGAAAAAAACCATATTTAATAGTCATTTTAAATTTTTTAACAGGAAAGTTAAAAGCAACTTTCAATAAAAAGAATTTTATTTTCAGGGCACCTGGATGGCTCAGTCAGTTAAGTGGCTGCCTTTGTCTCAGGTCATGATCCCAGGGTCCTGGAATCAAGCCCCACATCAGGCTCCTTGCTCAGGGGGGAGCCTACTTCTCCCCTGCCTGCGGCTCCCCCTGCTTGTGCTAGCTCTCTCCCTCTCTCTGTCAAATAAATAAAAACTTTTAGAAAAAAGAATTTTATTTTCCATTAATTTTTGTTTATAGATTTTGATGTGACATTAGTTCAATAACCTCTTGATATATAAGACTCTATCTCCACATTTGTATAATTTCTCAGTGTCTTATACAGGCATACACAAGTATACATACATTTGGGTGTATGTATCCATAAACCCACACTGGGTTCATAGAATGCCCTTACATTGGTAACCTTCAAACATAAATCCTGACATTTGAAAAATCTGCAAGGGAAATTTGGAGGCAATATTCAAGAAATAAATGTTTCTTTATTATTGAGGAAGAAACTAAGTAGTAATTTAAAATAGAAAATGTTTCCTTAATTGTTTCCTTTGCTGTATGGAAGCTTTTTATTTTGATTTAGTCCCAATAGTTTATTTTTGTTTTTGTTTGCCTTGCCTCCGGAGACATATCTAGAAAGTTGTTATGGCCACTGTCAAAGTGGTTACTGCCTGTGTTCTCTTCTAGGATTTTTATGGTTTCAGGTCTCACGTTTAGGTCTTTAATACATTTTGAATTTATTTTTGTGTATGGTGTAAGAAAGCGGTCCAGTGCCATTCTTTTGCATGTTGCTATCCAGTTTTCCCAGCACCATTTGTTGACGAGACGGTCTTTTTCCCATTGGATAATTTTTCCTGCTTTGTTGAAGATTAATTGACCATATCATTCTGGGTTTTCTATTCTGTTCTTTTGATCTATGTGTCTATTTTTGTACCAGTACCATACTGTTTTGATCACTACAGCTTTGTAATATACCTTGAAGTCTAAAATTTGATACCTCCAGCTTTGCTTTTCTTGTTCCAGGTTGCTTTGGCTATTTGGGGTCTTTTGTGATTACATACAAATTTTAGGATTGTTTGTTCTAGCTCTTTGAAAAATGCTGTTGGTATTTTGATGGGTAAGGAAACAATCAACAAAACCCGAAGACAATCTATAGAATGGGAGAAGATACTTGCAAATGACATATCTGATAAAGTTTTAGTATCCAAAATATATAAAGAACTTTATAAAACTCAACAAGCAAAAAACAAATAATCCAACTAAAAAATGGGCAGAAGACATGAATGGCATTTTCCAAAGATGACATATAAATGGCCAACAGACACGTGAAAATATGCTCAACATCACTCATCATCAGAGAAATACAAACCAAAACTACAGTGAGATATCACCTGACACCTGTCGAAATGCCTAAAATCAAGACAACAAGCGTTGGTGAGGATGTGGAGAAAGGGGAACATTCTTGCACCGCTGGTGCAAATGCAAACTGGTGCAGCCACTCTGGAAAACAATATAGAGGTTCCTCAAAAAGTTAACAGAACCACGCTACAATCCAGCAGTTGCACTATTAGGTATATACCCAAAGAATACAAAAATACTAATTCAAATAGATACATGCACCCCAATGTTTATAGCAGCATTATCTAAAATAGCTAAATTATGGAAGCAGTCCAAGTATCCATCAACTGACAAATGGATAAAGAAGAAGTGAAGATATAGATAGATATATAGATAGATATAGATACGCACACACACACACACGGAATATTACTCAGCCATAAGACAGAATGAAATCTTGCCATTTGCAATGATGTAGATAGAGCTAGAGAATATTAGGCTAAGCAAAACAAGGCAGTCAGAGAAAGACAAATACCATATGATTTCACTCATACATGGAATTTAAGAAACAGAACAAAAGAGCAAAGGGAAAAAAAAGAGAGAAGCGAACCAGAAACAGACTCTTAGTTATAGAGAACAAACTGATTGTTACCAGAGAGGTGGTGGGTGGGAGTTGGGTAAAACAGATGAAAGAGTTTAAGGAGGGCACTTGTTTTTTTTGTTTTTTTTTTTTCTGGGTTTTTTATTATATGTTAGTCACCATACAGTAAGTACATCACTAGTTTTTTGATTAAGTGTTCCGTGATTCATAGTTTGCGCTTAACACTCGGTTCATGCAATATGTGCCCTCCTTAATACCCATCACCCGGGCTAGCCCGTTCCCCCCCGCCCCCTTCCCTCTAAAACCCTCAGTTTGTTTCCCGGAGTCCATAGTCTCTCATGGTTCATCTCTCCCTCCGATTTCCCCCCTTTCATTTCCCCCTTCCTTCTCCTAATGTCCTTCATGCTATTCCTTATGTTCCACAAATATGTGAAACCATATGATAATTGTCTTTCTCTGCTTCACTTATTTCACTTAGCATAATCTCCTCCAGTTCTGTACATGTTGATGCCAATGGTGGGTATTCATCCTTTCTAATGGCTGAGTACTATTCCACTGTATATATGAACCACATCTTGTTTATCCATTCATCTGTTGAAGGGCATCTCAGCTCCTTCCACAGTTTGGCTTTTGTGCACATTGCTGCTTTGAGCACTGGGGTTGCATATGGCCCTTCTTTTCACTACATCTGTATCTTCGGGGTAAATACACTGTAGTGCAATTCCTGAGTCATAGGGTAGCTCTATTTTTAACGTCTTGAGGAATCACCGCACTGTTTTCCAAAGTGACTGTATCAACTTGCATTCCCACCGACAGTGTAAGAGGGATCACCTTGCTAAGGAGGGCACTTGTGATGAGCACAAGGTGTTGTATGGTATTGTTAAATCACTATACTGTACACCTGAAACTAATATTACACTGTATGTTAACTAACTGGATTTTAAATAAAATATAAGCAAATAGAAATTGTTAAAATTTAGAAAGCTTTTAATATAAATTAAACATTAAAAATTGATATATAATTTCCTTGTTGATTCTTTATCCAAGAAAACAGATACAAAAAGACCATTTTGAAGAGATTAGCTTTACCTAGAGTATTTCAGTGATTATAACCAATGAATATTAACAATTGCATGAAAGAAAATGGTATATTCAATATACGTTCTAATTAGGAGAAATTATGTAACATGGGTTTTTTTTCTGTTTGTTTTTTTTTTTCCTTTTCTGATATTATATCTTTAATAGAGAGCCAGGAGGTTTTCTACTTAAATGTTACATAAAATAATTTATATATACTTGCATTTTTATCTATAACAATAAGTCATGTATTGTGTTTAATCAAAAAAAATGTCAAATATTCTAAATCTCCAAAAGGGATCACTTAAATGTAGTTAAAATGAAATTATTTTCTAGCTGTTTTTCATTTTAAGCATTCTGTAAATTTAATGATTTTTTGCAATCTGCCTCCCATCTCTGTCAAATACTATCTTTTAGATAGTGTAATGACACAGTTATTAATAAACAAAACAGAAAAAAGCATAGCATCAATTCAAATGTCATCTGACCAAAGCACCACTGCTGAATAAAACAAAGACTAGTGGAAAGTCTTGGGACTTTTTTTAGCTTTTGAAATCATATTTATTATTTTAATTATATTTTTATTTCATCTATCTATCAGCATCAGTTTTTTTCCAAGTATATTCCCTATATTTCTACATTATTGACTGTTGCCATAAATACAACCTGAAACATTTGCAAATTCTATATCACCAAATATTACCAACGTTTTTAATTTTACTTGCCTAATCTGTGAAGTGGGACAAATTCAAAAGTCCCTCTGATGATTAAATGAGACCCCATATCAAATCAGGTGAGTGGCACTACAGAGATGATGCCAGACAGTGGGAGAGGCTGTTCAGTACCTCAGGTGCTCACACAAGTGAGACCATTCAGCACGAGATGATTTTTACTCATGTTCTGAAGTCAAGGATTTCTGAGGGCTCTCCACTTTGTCATCTAGAAAAGTATACATATGATATGCAAAAATATCAAGTGTCTACTTGTACTAAGAAGTCTGACTCGAGTTTTTCTTTCTTTCTTTCTTTCTTTCTTTCTTTCTTTCTTTCTTTCTTTTCTTTTTTTTTTTTTCCCGACAGTTTTTAAGTTTCACAATTTCCTCTTCCCCATTTAGGCAAGCTGTTAGAAATCTCAGGTGTTCCTTCCTTTCACCCCTGCACAGGGGAACCTTCCGCCCCTGCTCCACTCCCTAACAACCAGAAAAATCCCGAGCTAATCTTTCTCTACTCTCAATCCATTTTCAGACCCCCTTGGGAGCTACCCTGTGCTCCCCAGAAAGACCCCTTATTTCAGTAATAACCTTTCTTAATTATTTTTTTAATTTATTTTTAAAGTAGGCTCCATACCCGATGTGGGGCTTGAACTCACCACCCAAAAATCATGAGTCTCACATTCTACCGGTTGAGCCAGCCAGGCGCCCCAGTAATAACTTTTCGTACCCACTTGATGTGTATGTGTGGCATCATCGGTTTCAATGGCTGAACCAAATTTTGGTTGGGAGACTATCCATTTATCTGCAGATAGCTACAGTGCTACTTTATGATCCTGTTCTTATCATGAAAGTAATAATTAATAAAGAAAATAAAGTTTTATTTTGAGTTTTCATAGACATTTTTAAGGGAAAAAGTATCAAGTACCACGATTCTTATACTTAAAGTAAATGAATTTTTCTTAAGTTAATGCAATTTATATAGCTTTAGTCATTAGAGCTCCCGAATCAAAAGTCATATTATTTCAAGTCTTATTTACAAGATGAGGAAACTATCTACAAAAAAATCTAACCACTTTTACAATGCTAAAATGCTAACTTTTTATGATTCTTTTACATGTATGTTTATAAATGTCATACTGCATGTTTTTTAATTCAATTAACATATAATGTATTATTAATTTCAGAGGTAAAGTTCAGCGATTCATCAGTCTTATATAATACCCAATGCTCATTACATCACGTGCTCTCCATAATGCCCATCACCCAGTTACCCCATCCCCCCACCCCCCAGTTCTATATTACCAAACCCTCCAGCAACCCTCAGTTTTTTCCTAAGATTAAGAGTCTCTTATGGTTTGTCTTCCTCTCTGATTTCATCTTGTTTTATTTTTCCTCACTTACTCTATGCTCCTCTGTTTTGTTTCTTCTATTCCACATATGAGTGAAATCATATGATAATTGTCTTTCTCTGATTGACTTGTTTTGCTTAGCAAATACCCTCTAGTTGCATGTTCTATTAAAGAAGATTTTGTATATCGCCTTAATGATAAAGTTAAAAAACACTCATGGTTTAGGTAATTCATTGCTATCTAAAAATATCTTTTAAAAATATTCTAAAGGCTCAATTAAGAAATAAAGACAAATAATTATTATATTTGGTTCATTTGCATTATAAATGTAATATACTATAAATATGTGGCATGCACTTTATTTGGATTTTTTTAAACATTGTCATAATAGATAATACAGTTTCTGGGCAGGTGGTTAGAGAAGTCATGTGTAGGTTTTTCAGCATGGAACTGTAGTGTAGTTGAGTTCCCAGCTGACTGGGAGCATCAACTGCCAAGCATACACACGTATAAACCTTTATATGAATCCTGCATCCAGCCAAGAGTTGGTCCACTCCAGCTGATGCTACTCAGTGCACAGAGGGGTTGCCCCCAACGGTCCTGCCCAAGTTGAAAACTGTAAGCAAAATAAACTATTTCTTTTTGAAAATAAGTTATGGTTCTTGGATATATGGTAGTTTTCAACCTTGTACCCATATGTATTCGCTTATTTATTAAAGTTCAATATATATTCATTGAAGGGTAATATGTCTAGGCTCTGATGACACATTGATTGAGTAGGGGTATGTTCACCAATACATCTTGACATCACACACACTACGCATACCAAACACGACCCTCATAAATACAAATAACAAACTACATGTGCAACACACTCAAGCATGTGTAAGACAAAATAGACACGCAAATGTTAATTGAATAACTGACTAAGAAAGAGACTGTGATTAAGAATTTTTTCTATTATTTGATTCAAGTTGCAATATAATACCTTCCAATTTTCAGTTCTATTATTCTTTTCAAGTATTATTTTCTTCACTATTTATCTTTTCTTTTTATATTTCTAAAAGACACAGCAACCGATTTCCTATATCTCTATTTTAGTTTTCATTTGGAATTACTTTTACATTTTTTTTCGTTGACTGTTATGTCCAAGTTACTGACCTGGTTGTAGTAAGACAATCTGTCTTGAAACCTTATTATTACTACCTTTAAGTCCCCAGGTAAAATCTTACAAATTCAACAGTGTGATTCACTGAGGTTTCATAACAACAATTTTTGCCTTTTATATAAAAGCCAAAAGAACCTTTGTGGGAACAAGTTCAATGAAATGACAAAATGTGATGTAATATTTCCTTTGGGGAATCAGGCACACATTACTCAATTACACACAAATCTGTGTAGTTGGTTTCTGTTTAAAACAAAAGTGTTGTTGTTGTTATTGTTATTTCTTTACTGGATTGCTAATATCACATATATTTTATTTGTTGGCTAATGCATCTAATAATATTGGCTTTCAAAGTATTATATATACAGTAATTCTTACCACTTTACAAAAGGATTTGGCAAAAGTGAAAAATTTTCACTTTCTAGTTGTTCCTCAAGTATACTTTGAATTAAAAGAAAATTAGTTACTCATTTATTATAAAAACTGAGGTACCTTGGTCAACTTAAGCAGCTATGACAAAATGCCATAAATTGGGTTGCTTCTCAAAAACAAATTTATTCCTCATAGTTTGGGATGCTAGAAGTCTGTGATTGGGGAGAGCAGAGTGCCAACTTGGTCAGGTTCTGGGGAAGCCCCTCTTCTGGGTTTTACACTGCTGTCTATCTTCACATGGTGGAAAGAGAACTAGCTGACTCTCAGGCAGTTTTCTCATAAGGGTATTTATCTCATTCATGAAAGCTCCATCCTCATGACCTAATTACCTCCCAAAGGCCTTACTTCCATCATCACATTAGGACTAGGGTTTCAACATATAAATCTAGGGGGAAAATAAATATTCAGTTCATTGCAGAGAGTATATGTTAAATGATCTTTCTGTTTAAAAAGTAAGGAGTTAAAATGTGAAAATACATGATATCTGACCAGCATTTGTACAAGCAAAATCCCATTTGTTTAAAAAAATATTATGTGAATTCAATCTGAAATTCCATGAAAAATTATATTATGTTTTTTTTTCTTGAAAAGAGTAAAGATTGGTTAAAGAAAGTACATTGTGTGTTCTTGTATAGAAAATCAAAATCCTCAACAAGGAGCCAAGAAATGTAGATTCTAATTTTAAATCCATCAGTTATTAAAGATATAAACTTGGGTCAGGCTGTTATGCAGGCCAATTCTGCCCATGTAAATAAATAAGCACAAAATAAATGAGGAAGGGTGCCTATAGAGAGCATGACAGTCTGAAGACAAAGACAGTGAATGCATATCTTCTAATAAAACATTCTATAAAGCAATTATACTTGTAGCTGTTATCAAAAGCAAGAAAAAGTTGACAACACCCCTACCCCCAAAAAGGGAATGCTGAACCAAGCAATGACTGAAATGAGAACCCACAGAAACTACAAGGAAGCTTAAACCCCAAAATCAGGTCTAAAGTGTGAGAACAGTATCAAAGTGTATGTCCTATGTTTTTCAGGCATTCAAGGATCTGAATCCAAAATATTCTGATCATCGACCCAGATCTGTGTTAGCAAATAGCTGCCAAAGCTGACACATGGATACAAAAGCGCCACGTGAAAGACAGGAAACCGTCCTTGTAGTGTTGCATGTAAGAGCCTGAATTGCACTATAGAAATACAAAGGTTTCAACAACATCAACAATAAAAAAGTAAGAAAAGCCTAATGAAAACAACTGGTTTTAGATAAGCAGTGAATGCCTAAACTTAGATCATTGTAATCCAACTAAGAAAGACAACTTTTGCTGAAGATAAGCTCACAAAACAATTATAAGATATACTATAGAGTTAAAGATAATACATAGATCCAAATAAAAGGAACAACCACTTAAAATGCTATAAATTATAAAATAAACTGAAAGTCTTTATAAACTATTCTGAATAATAGAAGATAGGATAAGAATCTTCATAAATAATTGTAGTATAGGGACAGCTGGGTGGCTCGGTAGGTTAAGTGTCCAGCTCTGATTTTGGCTCAGGTCATGATCTCAGGGTTGTGAGATTGAGCCCTACACTGGGCTCCACACTGGGCATGGAGCCTTCTTAAGATTCTCTCTCCCTCTCCCTCTGCCTCCCCCCCCCAAAAAAATAACTGCAGCATAAATATAGGTAGGTTAAAAAATTACCAAGGAGAACTACTAGAAATTAAACAGTAACAACAATAGAATTATACTGGTGAAAAAAATATAAAACTTAAGTGATGGGTTAAACTGACATCACAAAACTGAAGAAAGAATTAATAAATTTAAATGAGGAACAAGAGAAATTTTTTAAAAGATTTTATTTATTTGAGAGAGAGTGCATGTGCACAAGTGGGGGAGACAGAGGGAGAGGGAGAAGCAGACACAGATCTAAATGTAAAACACAGAACAATAAAACTCTCAGAATACAGGAGAAGATATAAATGACCTAGAGTACAATGACGACTTCTTAGATATAAGAGCAAAGGCATGATCCACAAGAGAAATAATAAATAAGGCAGACTTCATTAAAATTTTAAAAATCTATTCTGTAAAAGACAATGTCAAGAAAATGAGAAGGTAAGCCACAGACTGGGAAAAAATATTTGCAAAAGACAAAGTTGATAATCAATAGTTATCAAAAATATGCAAATAACTTTTAAAACTCAATAATAAGAAATCAATTCAGATAAAGGGTGAGCCAAAGACCTTACTAGACACAAAATATATCCAGATGGCAAATAAGCATATGAAAAGATGCTCATTATATGTAACCAGAGAAAAGCAAATTAAAAACAACGAGATTCTACTACACATTTATTAGAATGGCCAAAATCAGGTATACTAACAACAGCAAAGGTTGACAAGGAGGTGGGGCAAAAGGAATTCTCGTTCACTTCTGGTGGGAATGCAATGTGGTGCAGCCACTCAGGAAGACAGTCTGGTGTTTTTTTACATAACTAAACATACTAATAATATGATCAAACAATCACGTTTGATGGTATATCCGAGGAGTTGACAACTCATGTTCACACAAAAACTTGCATAAGGATGTTTACAGCAGCTCTATTTGTAATTGCCAAAACTTGTGAGCAACCAAGATGTCCTTGAGTAAGTGAACAGATAAATAAATTGATACCTCCAGACAATGGAATCTTATTCAATACTAAAAATAAATGAGCCATAAAAAGATGCAGAGGAATCTTAAATGCGTATTACTAACTTAAGGGACCCAATCTGGAAAGGGTACATACGGTATGATTCCAACTATATGATATTCTGGTGAAGGAAAAATATGGAGACAGTACAAAAGTCAATGGTTTCCAGGGATTGTGGGGGTGAAGAGGGATGAATAGGCTGTGCAAGGAGAATTTTTAGGGCAGTGACAATACTTTTTATTTTACCATAATGATAGGTACATAGCATTATACATTTAGCTAAACCCAGAAAATACAGAACACCATGAGTGAACCATACTGTCAACTATGGACTTGGGTGATAATGATGTGTCAGTGTAGGTTCATCAGTTGAAACAAATTTTGTATTCTGGTGGGGGTTATTGATAATGGGGGAGGCTGTGCATGTGTGGGAACAGAAGTTAATGGGAAATGTCTGTACCTGCCTCTCAATATTGCTGTAAACCTAAAACTGCTTTAAAAAAATAAAGTCTTACTTAAAAGACAATCTATACCCATTTGTTTAAGAAGCAATGAATAAATAAAATTTAAAAAACAACAAAAAATAAACCCACAGAAAGCAAAAGGAAAGAAATAAAATAAATCTGAAAATAATAAAATAGAAAATAAACATATAATAGCAAGCATTTTTAAAAGTAAGATAAGGAAATTAGTAATGGGGAAATAATAGGATGCTAAGAAGTATGCACAAGTAGAATACAAGAAAAAGAAATAAGAGAGGTTAAAGGACTTATGCTGTTAATTTAGTACCAGAAAAGTAGAGCACTTATGTAATGGCTAAGATTTTTCCAGAATTAAAGAAAAGTGTTGTTATATTGCAAAGCACATTGAGTCACTAGCAGGGTAAATTAGAAGGATAAAAAACAAAACAAAAACAAAAAATTGAACTATTGGATTCTTTTTCACTATTGCTCCTTACACCACCTTGCTTCATTCTAGTTTCATTTATTCAAGTTGAATACCTAGAGGGAAGAATTATTAGTAGTATGCTCTCATTATATTTGAAATGTATTTAGTCTATCTTCACTATAATTGACAGTTTACTTGGCTATGGAATTCCAGCTTCAGTTATTTTCTTTAAGACTTTAAATAGATTATTCCATTGTATTTTGGTTTCTATTATTGTGTGTGAAAAGCTGCTGTCAGCATGACTGTCATTCAATTATATGGAATCTGTCTCTCTTTAATGCCTTGCAAGATGTTTCCTCACTAATCCATGTAAGAAATTTAAAGATATAATATAATACAAAAGAAAATTATATCTGAGTGTATCAGTCAGAAATAAGAAGCAACGATGAAAAAAATTGATCAAATATTGATAAACCTTTATAATTATCTACAGAAAATAGTAATATATATGTGAATTAAATGCCAAAAATACTACTATTAAAATAGGAAAAAAACAAAGGGACAGTTCAAGTTTCTTAAAATTGTGACATGGCTGAAGGAAAGGATAAATACATGAATTAGCATTATAAACATAAAAGGAGACATAAATTAATGCAGATATTTATTTGTGATTAAATAAACTTGAATCATAAAGACTGGCTTGACAAATTTAGTCCATCCATGTAACTCAAATTCCCCAGTACAAGTTTATATGAAATTGGCAATTATTTTGCCAATGACTATCAGATAATATGTATATATCTTCATATATACAGTGAGATGCCACTTTAAAGTCATGAATTTGTTTAAAAATAATTAAGTATAATGAAGGTTTCTCAACCTTGGTACTACTAACACCTTAAGTTGGGTGTTCTTTGTTGTGGGGCCTGGGCCATAACATGTATTATAGGATGTTTGTAAGTATCCCTGAACTCTACCTAGTGGATGTCAGTAGCACCCCTCAGGTTGTGACAATCAAAATCTTCAGATAATAATGGCCATTAAAGAAAAAGAAGGAGGAGCAGCAGGAAGACGAAAAGGAGGAGGAGAATGGAAGGATGAAGAGGAAGAAGGAAAGAACATAACAAGTGTTAATGAGAATGCAGAGAAATTAGAACACTTGTACACTTCTTACGGGATATAAAATGGTGAAGACACTTTGATAAACAGTATGGTAGTTCCTGAAAATTAAACACAGAATTACTATATGATCTAGCAATTCCACTTCTGAATATATACCAGAAGAATGGAAAGTAGGGACTTGAACAGATATCTCTATGCCCATACTGGTAAAAGCATTATTCACAGCCAAAAGGTGGAAACAACATGCATGTCCATTGACAGATAAATGGGTAAACAAAATGTGGTAGGTTCACAGAATAGAATATTATTTGGCTTAAAAAAGAAGGAGATTCTGATCCATGTTACAACAAGAAAAAACCTGAGCACATAATGCTAAGTGAAAGAAGCCAGGAACAAAAGGACAATTACAGGCTGATTCTACAGGGTACTAAGAGGTACTATAAGTCGTCAAATTCATGGAGACAGAAAGTACAATGGTGGTTTCCAGGCAGTGGGGGTGAAAGGGTAGTGGGGAGTTAGTGTTTAAGGGGTACAGAGTTTCAATTTAGGAAGGATGAAAAATTTTGGAAATGGATTGTGATAATGATTGTACCAAAATGTGAATATTGTCAATACCATGGAATTATACACTTATAAATTATTAAAATGGTAAATTTTACATTTTAAATATTTTGTCACATACACACACCAATAAAAATTCTAGGGACCATACTAGGAAAAAAAACAAATGAACAAACAAAAAAACACCAGACATTGCCACATACCCTAGGGGCAAGATTATCCTCCAATGAGAATCAATAAGGTATGATAATATCAAGTATTTTCAAATATGTAGAAAAAAGGAAACAATGTTTCAGCTGCAAATTATTTCAGATTTTGGACAGAGATTTGGCAATATCTGATATATTTAAAAATACAATTACTCTACAAAATGACAATTGTATTCCTAAGTATATACCTTAGAGAAACTCCCACATCTGTGCGCAAGGATGAAGGGGTCACAGAAATGTTATCAGTGTTGTTTGTATCAAAAAAAAAACAAACCTAATGACTTGAATGTTAATCAATATAACAGTTCTGAATATATCCTAGTGTATTTATGACATGGAATAAACTATATTCTTGGATAGAAATCAGAATGCCACAAATGATAGAAACAATAGGCACCAATAGCATGTAAACTTGCAGATTAATACTATATATTTATTTACAAACAAATGTAGCAAGGATTTGTAAAGAAATTTAGGTAAATGACACATACACATTCTGGAAAGTATTTGCCTCGAATGGGGTAGGTTGAAGAGAAAAATTAAGGCAGAGATCAGGGTGCATTACACAGGAAATTTCAAAGCTGTTTTTATTATTTTATTATTTAAATTTCAATGGTGGGCACACTGATACTTGTTGTATCATTCTTATACATGTCTGTACTTCTAAACATTTCCTAGATACATTTTAAAATGATATAAAATAAAAACTATGTGTAAACAAAATCATCTCCTCGTTCCTAAACTTAATGGACTGGTACAATTTTCACTTTGATATCTATTAACCTCATGAGAAATTATACAAAGTACTGCATTCCTTTGGGCAAATGCTATTTTATAGCTCTTCTCTCATGTTTTTTAAATAATATAAGAACAAAAGCTCTCTATATGAGATGACATTTCAATATAAAAAATCCTATTATTGTAAATATCCCTCTCAAGTTGTATTTGTCAATGGAATTAAGAGTGCATTTTAAGGCTGTCTACTTGCTTAGAAAATAATACACTGTTCCACTGATAGTTATTAAATTAAAATTAATTTAAATAAAAATTAAATAACAGGTTATTTAAAAAGGGCTGACATTTCCTACCTTTTCAATCATGCAATACAAATTGCAATATGTACAATATCTAAAAGAAGTATAAAAAGTAAGACTGGGATAGTCATGGGAGGAGTACATTTAACTTTTAAACTACATCAAATATTCTAATATTCTGAGGGTGTTTTTTTTCCCTATACTCTGTGTTGTTAAAACTTCTATCCAGAACCTCAAAAAAAAAAATTGATGGTGAATGAAAATGGAAAATGAAAACAGTAAAAAGGACCCTTCCCCAAGTTCAAAGACTATAGAAATTCAGGCAGTGATTGCTTTTGACATGCATGACAGCTCATTATACCATAGGTTCATAGACTAGAGTGAATTTAAACGTTGGTATCTTGCCATATTTCCCTCATGTTGATAAATATCAATTTTAAATTTGTCAGATGAGAAGATGTCTTGTGCACTTGGTGGGAAAAGATATCCATTTATTTTTAAATATCTCTTGCTCTAATATTAGGTCATAAATTACCTGACAGTTGAAGATGGCAATGCATTTTGCTGATAGAGTTCTTGGCCAGATGAAAAAATTTTATGGAGTTTTACAATTTGAAATCCTGAAAAAGAGGTCAAAGTGATTTAAATTCTGAAAGAATGCCATTGTCAGAGTGAAGAGTCTTTCATCACCTTCATATTATCTGCCAAGAATATTTAACTTTCACTCAAATTTCAACTTTTTGAATGATTTTGAAAAGTTAGTTACCTTATTAATACCAACCAGCATTAATAATAAAATAGCATAAGCAAATAATTTACTAGGCAATGAGCTGCTCCATAAACTTAGTGAAAAGGTAAGGTAATTTATGAATGCGGAAATGTATAAGCACATTTCTTCTTGTCAATTTAATTTTTCATTTGGATGAATACAAGAAGATAAAGTGACACATTTTTCTTTGTCATAGGTATAAAAATATCTAGATCTCATGCACAAATGCAGAAAGAATAATCAGAGAGATAATATATACAGGTAATAAAAATGTAATAGGTGAAACTTGTTATTGTAGAAGTGTGTTCTGAAATAAAGACTTAACTGTTGCATACCTTCATTTTGAAAAGATTTTGTAATATATAAGGACCAAAAAAATCCACCAGTTCTCTACTTCCCTACTGTAACTCAATCACATCTTGTCTGGCCTAAGTTTCAGAGTTTTCGGTCTTCACCTGCCTCCCAGCAAATAATTTTCTGATTAGTTAATGACTCTACACTTCTTTTTAAAAAAATCTAAAAGTATAAAAGTCATCCTATAACATATTTTCACCTTGTAAAAATCTACACGAAAAATTTACCTGTTTGCCATTGTTAGGAAGACTATATTTAATGAAAACGTAATAACATAGACACTATTTAAGTACTAGCTAAGGAAAATATTACTCCTCCTAATGGACAAGATTCCACTCTTCAAATAATTCAGTAGCTTCCCTACATTTACAGAGATGTCATCTATCAGTATAAAATCAGAGTCCTAGGGTGACTGTCAAAATCTACTATACCATTTGTGTGTTTCCAAATACCTACCAAAGTACAAATAAATCAACTATGTGATAATGTTAAAATAAGATTGTTTGACCTCCTCATGTCACTGACTAGTTTTTGTAAAATTTCTCCTAAATAAAGAAAAAAGAAAAAAAAAAACAAAAAACACGTGAACAAAACAGAAAAAAAGTCACAAGGCTTTTTCTTATATTATTTACACACTACTTTCCTTTCTACATTATTAAAATTTTTAATTGTGGTAAAATGCACATAAAATTTACCATCTTAACCATTTTTAAGTGTATCCTTCCTTCAGTGTGTTAAGCATATTCACATTGTGTACAACCACTTTCCAGATCTTTTTCATCTTGCAAAACTGAAACTCTATACCCATTAAATATTAGCTCCCCATTCCTCTTTCTCCCCAGGCACTGGCAACCACCATACTACATTCTGTCTCTGTGAACTTAACTACTCTAAGTTAAGTATAACAACTTATAACAAATAATAACTGTCCTTACTTCACCTAACATAACGTCCTCAGATTCATGTAATATGTATCAAAATCCCCTTCCTTTTCAAGGCTGAATATTCTAGTGTGTATATATGTCATATTTTATTAATTCATCCTTTGACAGACACTTGGGTTGTTTCCACTTTTTGGCTGTTGTGAATAATGTTGTTACAAACACAGCTGTACAAATATCTCCTTTAGACTCTGCTTTTAATCCTTTTGGGTATTCAGAAGAGAATCCTGGTGCTCCATGCATTCTCCATACCCAGGAGTTCGGGGTGTCCTACAAACCCACTGCCCCTGCTCCCAGCAGCACTTCTACTCCTGCACCCCTCGACCTGGTACTCCAGTCCCTACAGCTGTAAATGTCCCATCACCATCAGTCTAAATCTGAACTAAAGTCAAAGATACCTTATTTGGAAAAAATATCTACCATGAATTAAACATTATAATAAATATATCATATTTTTATATACATACATACTTGTACATTTTGATAACCATTACATATACTTTGGGGGGATGGGAAATGAAGGATACAAAAGGATACATTTTTCATTTTCTTAAATCTTTGATTACCCCACATCACCCAGAAATAAAGACTCCAACCAGGAGACTCTAATACAGCATTTTTTTTTTCTAATACAGCATTTTTATATGAGCATAGAACTTTTTATTACACTCTTGCATCCTTGTTGATATAAATGTATACAAATAAGTGAAATTGTAATAAAGTAAAAAAAACCATTTAAATAACAATGAATGGTATTCTTAGTATTTAATTAAAAATGACCTGTGAGGAACACCTGGGTGGCTCAATCAGTTAAGTGTCTGCCTTCAGCTCGGGTCACGGTCCTGGGATTGAGTCCTGCTTCGGGCTCCCTGCTCAGGGGGAACCTAATTCTCCCTCTGCCTGCTGTTCCCCCTACTTGTGCTCTGACAAATAAATAAAATTAAAATAAAATAAAATAAAATAAAAATAAAAATTATCCGTGCGGGGCGCCCTGGTGGCTCAGTTGGTTAAATGTCTGCCTTCGGCTCGGGTCATGATCCCAGGGTCCTGGGATGGAGCCCCGTGTCAGGTTCCTTGCTGTGTGGGGAGTCTGCTTCTCCCTCTCCCTCTGCCTGCCCCTCCCCTGCTTGTGTTCTCTCTCGCTCTCTCTTTCTCCCTCTGTCAAATAAATAAAATCATTAAAAAAAAAAAAAAAGATGATCTGTGAGACTTCAAGCTGTGGCCAAAAGCTTCCCAAATTTGATGAAATGATGGATATACAATCCATATACAATGACTGATATACAGAATCCAAGTAGTTAAAACTCAAAACAGACCGACACAGAGATGCATTATGATCAAACTGTTGAAAGGCAAAGATGAAGGGAGAATTCTTGAAAGCAGCAAGAGAAGAGTGACTTGTTAAGTACAAGGAATCCTTAGTAAGATTATCAATGGATTTCTCCGCAGAAACTTTGTAGGCCAGAAGTCAGTGGAGTGATATACTAAAGTGCCGAAAGAAAAAACTGTCAGTCAAAAATTCTACTTCTGATAAAACTGCCCTTCAAGAATAAGGGAGAAGTTAAGACATTTTTTTGATAAATAAAAGCTACATGGCACTTCGAAGCCATTCAAAAATATGAAGTTCTCCAATAAAGGTAAATACATACACAAGCAGTATTATTGTAATTTTGGTTTGTAGTTCCACTTTTAATTATTCTATAGGATTTAAAGGCAAAACCATAAAAATATTTATAAATCAGTGTTAATGGATACACAATATATGAAGATAAAAGTTATAACAATAATACCATAAAGAGGGAAAGGGGCTGCAAAAAAAGTAGAATTTTGTATGTAATTGAAGTACAGTTGGTCAGTTTAAAATAGATTGCTGTAACTTTAGAATACTATATGCAGCCACCAATGCTAAAGACAAAGAGAATATCTATAGAAAATATACAAAAGAAAATGAGAACAGATTCAGAACATGTCACCACAAAAAAAAAAAAAAAAAAATCAACCAAACACAAAGGTAGTCAGTATAAAAGGCAATGAGACATAAAGCTATAAGATACAGAAAACAAACAAAATGGCAATACTTAAATCCTTACGTATCAGTAATTATTCCAAATGAATTAAGCTTCTGAATCATTACTCATTATTATAAGTAGTATAAACTCCTGAACAAAAAGATACAGATTGGCAGAAAGGATTATAAAAATAGGATCCATTTATTTGATGTCTACAAGAGACTCACCTTAGATCTAAGGACATGCACAGGTTGAAAGTGGAAGGTTGGGAAAAAATATTCCATGTAAATACTAAGCAAAAGAGAGCAGCTACAGAGGAGCGAGTGGGGAGGACGGCAGAGGCTTCCAGGACTGCCCCTGAACAAATTACCAGAGAGTAAACTTTGCAAACTCAGAACATTATCTGGAGTGGCCAGGGCTGCTGTCTTTGAGTGGTGATTGTTGCTGAAACTCCGTAGGATGTAATGAAACACTCTAAAGATCTGTCAACTCTTTCAAGTCTATAATATAGTCTTACATCAAAATCCTCATCTTTAGAAGTAATTACAGATATATCCATATATTTACTCTCAATAGAGGATCGCAATCTATGCCATTCAGATATTGTCAGTTCCTATAATAAAAGAACACAATCCATCCATTATTTCATCAGCAAGTAGTTTCTATTCTCCCCTCACCTTGCCTGAGGCTGTCTGCAATCCACTAGAGGCCAATTATTAATTCCTCAGAAAAGAAACATCTAAGGAATGTAGCCTTAGAACTTCAAAATAGAGAGCTGTGCCAAGGATTCTAAGAATCCGGATCTCCAGCACTCTGTCATTACAAAAGCAGACGAATTCCTGACTGGCAGACTAGAAACTCAAAGGCAGCAAAACAAGCAGATGATTTGGAGTGTTAGTCTACTGACCTCAAACTGTCAGACAAAAATTAATGATATAAAACTGAGGGAGAGGTATCAGAAATTGTTTAATTGTTTTCTTTGGGTTGTGTTGGATACTTCTTTTGAAAGTCTATATACTGTTTTATATCATGAAGTCTTATTCTTTATTCTGGGTTTATTTATAACCTCAATTTAACAGAACACTTGAAAAGAATGGTTGAAATGATAGTTTTAACAATCCTTAGTCTATTTATTTGCTCTTTTTGCTACCGCAAATATGCTTCAAAAATCACACATAGAGAGATGATACGAAGCATTATTAGTTGTACGAGTTTCAAATGGTAAAGACCAGAAGATCCTAGCCCAGAAAGTAGCAGAAAGTATACAGGGTTTATCTTGGTTCAAATGTAATGAACTATTTGGAAAAGCTAGTGAGATCTGGCAAAAATTCCAAAATGATTTACCCAATATAAGGAAACCTCATCTTTACTGAGCTAAAGATGAATCAGAGTCCAGTACTGATTACAAAGTCGTAAATAAGACGACTAGTTATATATAACAAGGGTCACTGGCTCTGAAATTACCCTCATATATATTCTAATATGGACTATCTAAATATTAGAAGACAGGTGTTACCATATCTTCACAAACCAGCCTTTTTGTCTCATTTCAGTGAAAGGAGCCTCAGATGTATCCCATTGGGTATTAACTCCACTGCCTTCCTGCCTGTCAGAGTTTTATGAATAAAGACTCTGAATGTTGCTGTTTTGTTTTGTTTTGTTTTTAAGTTCTCTTCTCTCGCTTAGTATTATTGCCATTTGTATTAAAACTTTACTTGCTTTTGCTGAATTGTTACGTGCTTTTACTCAAATTGAAAGTGTCAAAAAATGTGTCAACTGGTAAAGACTGGCCATATCATATTTTAAGATTTAAGATTCTAGGGGTGCCTGGGTGGCATAGCGGTTAAGCATCTGCCTTCGGCTCAGGGCGTGATCCTGGCGTTCTGGGATCGAGCCCCACATCAGGCTCCTCCGCTATGAGCCTGCTTCTTCCTCTCCCACTCCCCCTGCTTCTGTTCCCTCTCTCGCTGGCTGTCTCTATCTCTGTCGAATAAATAAATAAAATATTAAAAAAAAAGATTTAAGATTCTAACACTTTTCTTAAAAAATAATCGTTTCTTAATATTGTGCTTGCATACACACCAAAAGTTAGTGAAAAACATTAATGCATTTACCTAATTGGGTAGTAATACTTACACCCATGTTCTCAACTAGTAGAAGATGACAAAAGATTTATATTTTTTTCCAAAAAATACATGCTGTGCTTGACCATATTTCCAGTACACAGATTAACAGTCATTTTGGATAAATTTAGATTTTAAGTTGACTGTATCACTAAAATAGATGCAATTTATATTGCACTAAGTGTGTGGTCTTTCATAGATTTACAATTTGAAATATTTTGATGATAGAACTTTTTAAAACTGCATACACCATTTCTCTTCATAGAAACACACATTAAGTTTACTGAAAAACAATTAATTTAAAGTTTTAGTTCTTTTCTCAGTTCATTAATTTTTTATATATCCATCATGGTTCTTAAACTTGTTTATCTAATAAAGGCATTTAATTTGAACTTCTTTGTAAAAACACGTTTTCACATAAAACATATGTAAATACTCTTCCCTTCAAAAATTGTATGTTCTTTTCCACTTTTTTTTTAATTTAAAAAATAGCCAGAGATGGAAATAAACCATAAGAGGCTCTTAAGGATAGAGAACAAACTGGGGATTGATGGAGGAAAGTGGATGGGGGGATGGGCTCGATGGGTGGTGGGTATTAAGGAGGGCACTTTTTGTGATGAGCACTGGCGTTGTATGTAAGTGATGAACCACTGAATCCTACTCCAGAAACCAATATTGCACTGTATGTTAACTAAGTAAAATTTAAATAAAAAGAAATAAAAATAAAAAATATCCTATTGGTCAAATGTCATAATTTATAGATTTTATAGAAAATAGGGAACTAAGAAGATTTTACTTTAACTTCACTGTGGAAAATAGGATCCAATTGTGATAATAAATACTATTTGTTACTGTGACTTAAATTTAGGAACACGTAAGGATTGGCAAATGATGGGAAAATAGCATAAGCTATGTCCAGAGGACATGGTCATTCATTGCTAGGGTTACATTGATTCTTGCCTTGCGGTACGAATTCAGACCCCCTGTTGCCAAATATATCATTTCTTCAAGAGCATTATATAATTTTGTTTTATATGGCATAAACCAAATTTAAAATAATAATTTGATTCCAAAGTATACATAACTCCAAACTATCAGTAAGAGAGTTTACATATACAGAACCAAGAATAATCTTACCCCTTTGGTGTAGCTATTTCTAAAATCCCAATGAGTCAGGTGTACTAGGAAGAGAAACCTCAAGCACTATTCTGTTTTCAGTGGCAGTATGACTATTTGATGCAAGATACAAGTCCACGAAGCTGATACCATTCTCCTGAGAAGCATCCTGGCTAACAAAGGATTCCTGTATTAAATGTAGATCCTCCAATATAATTCAGCGACAGTATAAATTAGGCTAGTAAATAGGTAAGAACTAAGTCTAGGCTGTAACAGAACTCATAAAATACATTTCTATTTATTTAGAGTCAGAAGTAAGAAATTACACAGGGGGCCTGTGATTCATTTCTCTCCAGATTATTAAAAGAATATTCCAGGAGAAAATAAGTCAGCTGTAGATAAGTAGATGTGGTCTAATCTCCTTGTAAACCTACTGATCATGGATCTTTCTGTAAATAGATTAATGGTATCTGCTAGGAACAGATTACTAACTGTGCATTGCTCTGAGGAGAATGATCCTAGCTTAGCACTAGTAATAGTACAAAAAACTGGAATCTATGGGTTTACAAGGCATGGCTCTTTGATCAATGTTATGTAAACTACACAGCACTCTGGGAGGTAAAATAAAGACATCTCAAAACTTAAGCATTCTCTGCAGTGTAAGATTATCCACCTAGCTCATTTAGAGAATTCATCTACTCCAAGTCAGAAAGCAAGTGTCAGATACGAAACAGAAGGATCTGGATAACTGTCCTGTGTTTGTTATTGCTGTTTGCTTTGGTTTTGTTGTTGTTTGTACCAAACCTCTTATTGTTTGACTATGCCCCCTGATTCTCTGCATGCATGAAATTATTAAAAAGGCTAGATCCTAGGAGTAAGGTCTTGATTCATGTGAGTCTAATTTGACAATTCGATTATTCATGTTAGCACAGCTAGATCTTTCCCAGGTCACTCAGAGCTTATGGATATAACTACATGTTTAGATCATCCAAGTTACAACACCAGTGTCTACCAAAAATATCTTTTTTCCCCCTGATTTCCTACTTAAATTAATTCCTAAATTGGTGAGACATGATGGCTGTAAGGTTATATAGTGAAGCATTAAAAATAAGATTACGCGCCTTAAAAAAAATGAAGAACAATGAAATATCTGATGTAGAGTGGGATTTGAATATGGGGAGATAAAAATCCCTGCTCAAAACCATACACTATCCCCATTAGAAATAACCCTTATTGATTTTTGAAAGCTAAGGAAAATAAAAACAGTAGATCCTTGGGGGTTCCTGGGGGGCTCAGTCGGTTAAGCTTCTGCCTTCTGCTCTGGTCATGGTCCCAGGGTCCTGGGATCAAGCCCTGCATGGGCTCCCTGCTCAGCGGGAGTCTGCTTCTCTCTCTCCCTCAGCACCTCCCCCCACTCATGCTCACTCGCTCTCTCTCTCTCTCTCAGATAAATAAAATCTTTAAAAAAATATGTCCTTCCTAGTCAACAGGATAAATTGTTAATTTAAGGGTAGAAATTTTGTTAATAGTAGAGTTAGGGGAAAACTTGCATTTTATCATTAGGACATGCTCTAAGGTGAATGTTCCTGTGTGTTTGTGAGTGTGTGTGCACATGTGTGCACATGAGCGTATGGGCTGAATCACATCCTTAAATCAAATGGGACAGTTTAAGCTTGAAGTTGTCAGTGTTTGCTAGCTTTTGAAATGAGAAGGATTGTATCCATCTTTCATCATATTCAAAAATTTTCATCTGATTAAGTTCTTAGTGCTAATGAACATGTTGTCTCAGGAAATCTGAAGTAGGAAAAGATCACAGAGAATATGGCCATTATACGATGATTTACATTCCATAAAACTTAGAAATGAGTTGTCAAGAGTAATCAATATCTTCGGTGAAGGAATCTTCTAAATTATGAGATTTTAATTCCAAACATTTTGCTTTAGACAACACATTTAAAAAAAAAATAAAACTGAGGAGAAAACTATTTAATCTCTCGTTCAAGTAACAGAAGTTTTATTTAAAGAAAAATAAGGACTTGTAACTTCTAATATACCAGCAATTACAAACTATGGAAATATATTTATAAGTAAAGTAGTTAAGTTAACAAACTATACCTCTACTCTTAACTACTTTGAAGTATATCTGAAGTTTCTATGAAGTATTTTACAAGGTTATTGTGTGAAAAAATTTAAAAAAAGCATTGTAAGCAATATTTAAGGGATATATACTACTTAATTATTCCATTGACATTAGAGTTATGTTAAAAAAATTATTTCATAAATTATTAAAAAAAGAACTTTAAACTGTACATACATATGAATTACATGGACCTTTTCAATGAACCTAACAAAAGATTTAGGAAAAATGTTTTAAATCTTTCTGCTTCTTATTAACAAACATTAAGTAGCCTGCCATGTAAGGTAACTACACAGATGTTCTGAGGTAATTAAATTTAAGAAGCTATTAACAAATAAAGTGCCTATTCATTTTCAAGTAACCATTAACTACTTAATGGAAGAGTAATAAATTTTAGACATTAAAATAAATCTCTCTAAAATTGGACAATTCATTATAATTACCTATATATAAGCCTTTTGATATTAAAGAGTAAATTACATTCTTAGAAGCTTTTTTCCATTTTTCTCCAAGTGAAAAATAATTAAAATCAAATTGAAAACAAGATAATAATAAAAGAGATAATAGTGGTAAAAAAACATTTACGGTGATGTCATATGACTAGCACTATATTGTTCATGTATTATCTTTGCAATCATTACTCTCTCTGAAGAACTATTATCCTAATGCCAACAAAGAGCGCAAGTGCAGGCATTATACTATTTAGTCTTCAGAACCTCTATATAATAGGCAGTCTTATTTTGCTCATTTTATTCATTATTTTTGTGTATGTGATAATTTATTTTTTTTAATTTTATTGAAGTATAATAAACAAACAGTGTTATTTCAGTTTCAGGTGTACAATATAATTATTCAACAATTCTATACATTACTCAGAGCTCATCAGAGTAAGTGTACTCTTAATCGTTTTCACCTATTTCATCCATCCTCCCACACACCTGCCCTCTGGCAACTGTTATTTTATTTAAGAGTCTGTTTTTTGGGGGGCACCTGGGTGGCTTGGTTGGTTAAGTGTTAGACTCTTGATCTCAGGTCAGGTCTCGATCTCAGGGTTGTGAATTCAAGCCCCACATTGGGTTCTGCACCCAATTAAAAAATTAAAAAATAGTCTGTTTTTGTGTTTCTCTCTTTTTTTCTTTGTTCATTTGCTTTCTCTCTTACATTCCACATATGAACGAAATCATATGGCATTTGTCTTTCTCTGGCTGACTTATTTCACTTAGCATTATACCCTCTAGGTCCATCCATGTTGTTGCAAATGGCAAGATCTCATTTCTTTTTATGCCTCAGTAATATTCCATTGTATGTATTTACCACATCTGCTTTATCCATCCATCTACTGATGGACAATTGGGTTGCTGCCACATCTTGGCTATTATAAATAATGCTTCAATAAACATAGTTGCATGTATATCTTTTCAAATTACTGTTCTCATTTTCTTGGATAAATACCCAGTAGTAGAATTACTAGATCATATGGTAAGTCTATCCTCAGGCAAAAGAAGCAAAAGCAAAAAAAAAAAAAAAAAGAACTACTGGGATTACACAAAAATATGAAGTTTCTGCACAGTGAAGGAAATCATCAACAAAACTAAAAGGTAACCTACTGAATGGAAGAAGATACTTGTGAATGGTATATCTGATAAGGGGTTAAGTATCCAAAATATATAAAGAACTTCTACAACTCAACACAAATTAATTAATTAATTAAAATGGGCAGAGAACCCTGAATACACTTTTTTTTCTAAGACAACATACAGATGGCCAATAGACACCTGAAAAGATGCTCAACGTCACTAATCATCAGGGAACTGCAAATCAGAATCACAATGAAATAGCACTTTACACCTGTCAGAGAGCTAGAATCAAAAGGACGAGAAATAAGAATTGTTGGTGAGCATGTGGAGAAAAAGGAACCCTTATGCACTATTGGTAGAAAAGCAAATTGGTGCCGCCACTGTGGAAAAAAGCATGGAGGTTCCTCAAAAAATTATTTTGCCCATTTTAGAGATGAGTAAATTTTTTCTGTAAAAAGTTAAGCAAATCGTCCAAGGACACAAAACTTAGACTGGTAGAGCCTCAATATTAATTCACACTGTCTGAAATGAATGTGCTTAATCACACAATTACACAACCTCTCAGGAATGAAACAATACCTATCCAAAACAAACAAGAGCACTAAAGACCTTTTGATAACCAGAAAGCCAAAGATATAAATTATTCCATTTTTATTTTGCTTTTCTTTAAAAAAATGTGTTTTTCCAAATATTTGACATATTTTAAAAAACGAGTTAATGTTCATGTTATTGATGTAGCTACCGGTCAAGTATAAAGATATACTGCACGAAAGCACTCTGAAGTGTTCTACTTACATATTCTCATGAGAGATGGAAAGATGACAGAACTAGAATTTCCCTTGTTTCATTACTATAATCAATATTAAAAAGGTCAGGAATGGCTGATTTTTATTTAATCCTGTTGTATTAGTTTCTTAGAGCTGCTGTAAAAAATTACTATAAATTGGGTGGCTTAGGAGAACACAATTATTTTTTCTCTCACTGATTATTAGGTCAGAGGCCAAAACGAAGTCTCATAAGGGGAACATTTCCTCCAAAGTCTCTGGGGGATTATCAGCTCCTTGATTCTCCCAATTGCTGGCTTCAGATGTTCCTATGGTTCCGAGTAACTCCAATCTCTGCGTCCATCTTCCCCCACAGTCATCTCCTCTGTGTGCCTCTTATAAGGATACCTGTTACTGGGTTTAGGGCCTATCCTAAATCTAAGATAATGTCATCTTGAGATCTGTAACTTATTTATATCTGTAAAACCCCTTTTCCAAAAAAGAGCACATTCACAGGTTCTGGGAGTTAGGAGTTGCACATACCTTTCTGTGGGGAACACAATTCAACCCACTATATTTGTTTTCACAAGAAAGACTGCTCTGCTAATGGTTGGTTTACCTTTTATTTACAACCAGAATAAAAAATACCCAAGTTAAGTTTCCCTCCATTTTCTGAAAATTCCAAGACACCCTAAGGCTTATTCAGTTCTGAAGCAAACAATGCTGAATCTTTTGTTTTGTTTTGTTTTTCATTGTGCTTAAATCTGAACTCAGAATATGTCTTTTGATACTACATAATACCATTACTGCTTGCAGAGATTATCACTCGTGTAGAAATATTATGCACTCACTAACCGGGAGGTGGTAATGCATCTGACTTGAGCGAGGCAGGGAGGGGACTCCTTCATAACCAGTTCTGCTGAGGTTTTGTAGACTACGTACATCTGGCTAAGGCTAGGCTTCTAGTCAGGCTATTATGGCTTAAATCCTGCTCTGCCATTTTCTTACTATTCATCTTGGGTAGCTGACTTATGTATCTAGGAAAGGTTTCCTCATCAGGCAATGCTAAGGCTCCTAATTGTAGAAGATTGCAATCATTCAGGGCCAGTCTCCCTCTCTCCCCCTGGCTTTCACTGGACAACATTTTGTTTTTTGTCCCACTAGAAAACATTAACTGGTACCAAATTAAAAGCCAAGAAACAAAGTGACTATATTTTCACACCCATATTCCTCCAAACTATCAACTGGCTCTGTACATATAGGAGTATTAAATTGGTGGGTCTCTCCCCTAGCAAACCACAAAAATGGTGTCAGGAGCAATGAGCTCCTTATTTATTTGCATTTGATGAGGAAGACGTTATTCAAGGCATCATTTACAGTGTAGAAGGAAAATGTGCTTTAAAGTAATTTCCTGTTTCCAACAATATACTACTAACTAACTACTAACTACTACGAACTAACTACTAACTACTAACACATCTTCAGTGCAGTGTTTTTAAAACTACTGGTAACTTTCTGTTATACACACATATATATTTGAAAAATGAGAAACAAGAGGAATGATTAAAATAATTCCTTTAAGTTGCTGGATCTTATTGCTTTTTCATCTTATATCTATATTTTAATCTAGAATGCATTACAGATGTTTAAAAATGTGTAATACATGTATATATGTACACTGTAGGGTAAAGACTGAGTTTGCTCAGTTATGAAAGTGAGCAATGAATATTTTATTTAACTATATGCACTTAGCAAATTAGCATTGGAAATCTTTTTCTGTTTTCTTCATTTTTCCACTTCAATTTATTCCTAACTTGCTATACATTTAAATTTATTTTTATTTCCCATGCTTAAAACATTTCAGTGGTTCCAAACATCGTTGAAAACTAAAGTTGTCTACATCTTTTAAATTTCAAGAATCTTCCCACTTTGTCTCTTATATAAACAATATACACAGTGTGTGTGTATATATATATGTATATATAGATATAATATCCATTACATATACACATTATATTATATAAATTAATATTATATTTGTTATGTAGAAAATGTGTAAAAATATAATATTTAAATTTACATTTTATTAACACACTCTTCTTACTCTTAATTCTCTGAACTTTTAACTAACTCCTCTTTATATTACCAACATTTATTTATTTTTCAAAATCAGCTCACATCCTTCTTATAATAATCTATTGATTATCACAACCAAAAATGAATTATCTATTAGCTTATATTTAGATTTTATATAAGGACAATTTAAATATTTCAATTTGTTAAAAAATATTCTTTAATTATTTTAGTATGTTTTCCTATGTCTTAATTTCCCAATTGAAAATTTCCTGAGAAAAGGAGCCATATTTTATATATTTTTGGTTTCTCCTATAATGCCAAGAAAATACTATTATAAACTTAAGAGATCACTAAAACAAATTAAACTATTTAGTTAAACTTATTAAACTTGTTAGTTGAATTTAATAATATGCAATTAAAAGTTCATTAGTACTTTAGAGGGAGCAATACAGTACCCTTGAATTAAAGAAATCAATGTTATAAGTGAAAAACATTACTATTTTCATCTAAAGAAATGGATTACTCCTTGGAAAAATGTAACTAACAAAACCAATGTTATCCATTTGCCTGGGTTCAGTTGGCGGGGTTTAAACTTAGCTCTCTTGGAGAGTTTTCAAAAATAAAAATGAAAAATAATAGAATATGGTTGACAGACTTAAAATATGCTATAAATATGTGTGCCTGTGTTGGGGGGATAAACTAAAGTCCACAGTGCTATGTGTTTAATAATAGCCTTTGAGTAGTCGGGAAGACTTCTCATGGTAGCCAGGTATATTTCAAAGCCACAGTGTAAGCATGAGAGAAAACTGCCCTAAAGTGTATGAGGTATGCTAGCAAATGGCTATTTATTAACATATGCAGTTCAATAAAAAATAATAATTTACATTAAAATATACATTATAATTTGATTTTGATAGGTGGAAAGAAATACTGCTATTTCTAACACTAAATCTGAATTTTCTCAGGCTCCCTATAAATCATCGGTAAAGACTGTAATATCCTGCTCAAGGACCTGCCCATATTTGTGAAACATTTTGTCAAATATCTTTGAGAGTCCAATTTAAAATCTAGCTAAATATTTTGATTGGATTTAGCATGAAGTGCAATTAGATATGTAAATGAAGATAGTTCTAAGCTTCAGGAACATACCTAGGTTTTATATTGTTATGCTTATTTCTTCTTAGCTTTAAAAACTCATTATGTAATATTTATATTTATAATATTATAAGTTTTTATATATATTTCCATGAAACCCACTTTTACTGTATATGCTAATTTAATTAGTATAATGACTAATTTATTTATAGCTGTAATTCTTTAGGTTTATGCCTTTTCTAATGATAACAGGCAATTCACATGTGATGTTCTTAAAGATTAACTTTCAGAATCTAAGATCAACTTTTTGAAGTGAAATCTGAAATTGATTTCAATTGAGAGTTCTGCAACTTATTCATTAATAACAGACATTAATACACTGGGTAAATATTCTAATTCCCAAATCAGTGATTCAAATTGTTTCTGTAGCATTAGGATGGTCCAGGTAAGTTTTGAATCTTATCTCAACACTCTTGATTTCATAGATGGTTTAGATATGTTTAAAGTTCAAATGTTTAGAAAATCTCTGAGTAATAAATCTACAGACATATTCCCTGTGAAATGTTGCAAACTGCTTCAATATTTACAAACATATTTAATGGTGAGTTTATACATTTGCATTGATCATTTGTAAGTACACTGAAGAATTAAATGTTAGGGTTCAGGTGTATTTTGGAAATAGAAAATGAGGTAAGAAAGAATGTTTAATTATGAATTTCATTATATTTTTAAGTTTTTATTTTAATTCCAGTTAACATAGTGTTATATTAGTTTCAAGTGTACCATATAGATATTTCATTATCTATAAATAA
This sequence comes from Ursus americanus, assembly GCF_024610735.1. Taxonomy (NCBI): domain Eukaryota; kingdom Metazoa; phylum Chordata; class Mammalia; order Carnivora; family Ursidae; genus Ursus; species Ursus americanus. Next base: position 43,325,040 of record NC_142141.1, on the reverse strand, counting down.
AGATTTCATGACAATCCTTCTTGCTCCATTAAAATTCATTATTACTTGGATTTTCCCCTTAAGCTATTATTTTTTCTTAAACTCCTAAAAAAGCTTTTCTTTGAGAAAATGTGGCTGTCAATACTTCAGCTTCATGTGATACTATAAATATAATGCAAATTGATCATCTTTTTTGTTTTTTTTTTTTAAATATAACTGGAAATCAAAGAAGAAAGAAACTTGGAAAGCCATCTCAACAAACATTGCCAAAACAATTACATATTTGATGCATTATCCACAAACTTGTATGTATGTTCAATTAGTAATGTTATCACAAATAAAGTCAATTTATTATGTGAATATAAGTTATGACATACTTATTTTATATATTTTTTAATTTTTACAAAAAATATGCATAAAAAATGCTCATCACAACATCATTTATAACAGCCAAACACTGAAAAAAATTCCAGACAACAATAAAATAGATAAATTATTGTATGATCACAGTGGAATACTATGCAACACTGAATTACCAAAAACACAGACAACAGTATGACTAGATCTCACAAATACAAAAGAGCAAATTAAACACCAAAATATAGAAATTTATATAAAATTCAGAAGTAGGCAAAACAAGTATATGGTTTAAGAAATTAGAATAGTGGTTACCCTTATGAGGGTGTGGAGACAAAAAAGGAACTCAAGGGACTTCTGGATCATTGATAATGTTTATAAATCTGTGTATTGTTTACCTGAGTAGTTTGTGAAAATCCAGCAAGCTGTATACTCATAATATATGTGGTTTTTTTTTAATATTGACACTATGAGATGCTTCAATATATATATTTTTTAATTTAGGTTTTAAGGTCTCCAAGTCCTTTGCTCTTCTTGATAATTCAGGTATAAGTCATAAATATTTATTCATCTTAAATTCCAGAAGGTGGGGCACCTGGGCGGCTCAGTCTGTTAAGCATCCAACTCTTGATTTTGGCTCAGGTCATGATCTCAGGCTCATGAGATCAAGCCCCACATTGGGCTCTACGCTCAGTGCAGAGTCTGCTTGTCCCTTTCCCTCCCCCCTGTTTGCATGCACACTCTCTCTCTAAAATAAATAAATAAATAAATAAATAAACAAACAAACAAATAAATAAATAAATAAAATCTTTTTAAGAAATTCCAGAAGGTAATATCTATTCAAATATGAATTATTAACCATGTATTTTATAGCTCTGAGTTGCAGGAAAAAAAGAAAAATCTATGAAAAAGACCAAATCTGTTTCAACAACTATTTTAAAAAGATTTCATGTATTTCTAAAAAAAATGAATAGCAATGATAATAATAATAGTAGTAATGGTTAGTATTTATTAAGCACTAATAGTTGGTGGGTATTATGTCATGTTCTTTATATCAGTTAGCTCATTTAATTCTCAAACGAACCCAAAATAGTTGACAATAACAATTTTTGATCATAAAAATCATATTTGGGGTAACATGTTCCAAAAAATTCTTCTACATTTGTTTTGAATTTCCCATTTGTATCTTCATTTTTATTATGTTGGTGAACGGTTCATGGTATAAATTTATGATATATCATAGTTGTTACTTGGTTGTTTCTAGGGACAACCTCTAGTGTTTCTGAATTCATTAAAGTGATTCAGGATGTTTTCTACACATGAAACACAAGAAGTGAATTAATTAGATGGAAGGGTTGGAATGCTAGCCACCCTCTAAGAAGGCCTTAAAAGATACCCATCTACTAGTATCCTTTCTCTTTTCTTGAGTATGAAGTGAACTTATTAACTGCTAACACAATATGGCAGAAGGGATGGAATTAGACTGTGGCTTCCTTTTGGGGTACATAATATGCCCTTGGATGTTTTCTTTCTTGCTCTTTCTTAGCTTGCTTACTCTAGAGGAAATCAGACCCCATGTTATGAGGCATCCAAGTTAAGAAGCTCATGTGGCAAGAAAATAAAGTTAAAACAGATGGATAAACATGGACTCAGACCACTCTTCACCTCTGCAATTGAATTTACAGATAAAACCACAATCTCAAGAAACAACTTGCCAGTTAGGTAACCATATGAAAGCACTATAACAAAGGCACCCAGCTAAGCTGCACCTGATTCTTGACCCTATATCACACAAACTGTAAAAGATCAAAGATTTTCTGGAAATTTGTTATATAATAATACATAAACAATATAGATTTTGGTACCAATAATTAGCAGTAACAAACACCTAAAATATGGAAGTGGCTTTGGGACAGAGCAATGAACTTTTAGAAGAGTGTTTGCAAAAAAAGTAAAGATGCCTAGAACACACCATAGAATTTTAGACTTGAAAAAGTTGCTGGTGCGTGCTTAAAGGACAGTGACACCTATCTTACTGAAATGGTAGAAATGTGTATTCTTGTTATTCAGGGGCATAACATTTAAATGGAGTATAGCAAATGTGCCTAATGAACTGTATACATCTAATATTTTAACCAAAGTCTTGAAGACGTCACCTGACTTCTTCTTGCTTCTTATAGGAAAATGTGAGAGGAGAGATTAATTGAAGAAAAACCTATTAAATAAAATTTCAAGAATTCTGGAAGTCCTCAGCCCCTTCAAAGGTGTTTGATACTAAAATAAAGAAATAACTTCCAACAAATGACTTCTAAGCAAAGTTCACATTCAGGATCCTACAATAAAAACATGGTCTAAATATGAAATCAAAGACAAAAACCCTCAGAGATTTTAAATGTAAACATCATAGGTCCTTTCAACTAAATAGTAGGGCTTCTGAGAAAAATAAGGACATTGTCCCTCAGTAGAAGGCCAAGGCAGAAAGTAGTTTATCCTGAAAAATCTGCAGGTGAGGCCTTTGTCTAACTCAGTAGTCTCCAAAAAGATTCCCAGAAGATCCACCCATTTCCTAAATGAGTTACATATACAGAAACATCAGTAGCATTTACTGAGGGAAGACAGAAACACTACAGCATCAAGAACGTCCTTTGGACCGTCTCAGTCATACTGGCAGGAAGCAGGCTGCAACTTCTATTTGGCAGCACTCACAAACTAAAAGCAGTATGGAAAAGGAAGAATAACTCAGAGGGCAGAACTAAGATTCCAAGACGTGACAGAAGAGCAATGGAGAATGATTCCTGGGGCTTGTATCTAATCAAGAAACTCCTAATATTCGACTAACTAGATAGCAGAACTGATATGCGACAATGATTCCTTTGTTCCTCCAACTGTTCCCATTTTTAAACAAGAATGACTATAATGGTTATCTTCTGTCTACCCCACCATTACTACTGAGTGTGTGTGAAAGGCAGATAACTTGCCTCCCGGATTTCACAGGTAGAGATCAAGTGGAACGGTATTTAAGAAGAAGTACTTAAGGAACCAGGGAGCCTCATTCATACCTGGACTGGAGAGAGAAAATAAGATTCTGGATTTTAAGCAGATGCTTTTTGAAAACCTTTGACAGGCGTGAATGTATTTTGCATAAGGGAAGGACATGACTCCTGGGTGCCAGAGGGCAGACTGGGGTAGGTATCCTCAAAAATGGCCCTCAATTCTCCCATCTCCTGATATTTACAGCCTTTTGTAATTATACCCCCTTTATTTTTATTCAGATATTGAACATTAATATGCTGTCATTTTAGTAACAGATGATACTGGACTATTTTGGAAAGATTAAAAAAGTTGGGAAAAAATAAGGAAAGCAAAGAGAATAAGCAAAAGTTTATCCTTAAGTTTACTACAGGAAGATGTTTTATGCATTGCCTGCCATTCAGTTATGTGTCATTTTCTCTTTTTTAAAATGGTCATAACATGTTCACAAAATGGTGATAAACATTTTGTATTTCATCAAATTTCAAGCAATTGTGTGTAATTGTAAGTATTTCCATAGATACCATAATACTGCACAATGACTTATTTTCTATAGTTAAAATTTTATTTATATCTAGATATGAGATGTGAACTCAAAATAGCATTATTTGGTCCAATGCTATTAATATATTGACACTTTTGATTCGAATCAATCACTTATCACTAAGTACATAAGAATGTATGAAATTATTCAATTAGTAAATTATTAGAACATAATTGTGAAATGCCATAACTGCTATTTTTCAAATATAGCATAAATGCTGTCTTTTCAAAGTAATTACCTAGTAGTCCTTCTATTGATGATCCTGCCACTCTTCACGCTATTTGAGGAATATTCCTTTTAAATTTGTCCTCAAATTAGTTGCTGAAATGCCTTCAATATTCACATAGTTTCCTAATTAGAAGATAGATTTAATTTTGGAAATATGCCCAAGGCATTGTGGGAAAAGTCTAGGCTTATCAAACTAGGTAATATAATTTTTATTATTTGTCTATAAATACAGATAATTTTGATATGCCTTGAAAACTTCTATGAGCTAAATTCAAAATGAGAAAAAATGAAGTTTCAACAAGAAAAGCTTCATTACAATATGGCTTATTCTTTCAAAGTTAACAGTGGAAAGTTCAATATTCATTTGAGTCTATAAGCTTGGTATGCTTATAAAAATAATCCGTCACATTATAATCACATCTAATACATTTCACTAATTGTGTCTTTATGGCTTAATAGAGTTATTTTTTCCCCCAAAAGCATTCAACTTAGACAACATTAATGAGATCAGACTTAATTTGCAATAGACTCAGTGAAATGAAAAATTAGGTTAGCTTGATTTAACACAATTGGCCAAAAGGCCAAAGTAAATCCTTTCTTTGAGAGATGAATTCAGTGTCTCTATCCTGTCCTCTTAAGACCTGATACACTTGTGGTTTGTTCCAACAATTAAGTATTTAGTTATTACAGCTTCATATGCATCTCTGATAACATTAACTAGCTATGACCTTGGGCAAGTTGTCTTATCTTTCTGTGACTCAGTTTCTTATTCTGTACAACAGAAATAATATTTACTTTGTGTTACTTTCGAAAGGATTAAAGTAAGTGACTCTCTATCACAGCGCTTAGTGGAGTCTTCCCACATAAGCACTTGATAATATTTAGACACCACTATCATCATTTTTCTATCTAATTATTTTTTTAATTATCCTTCCCCCTCCCAATTTTCCTCTCATCTTCTTAGGCCTAATGTTTTATAACACCATTTGCCAATGTTCATGTCCATTTCCCATTGTTGACCTAGTCTTTCCTTAGATATGTTCATGAATTCAATTTATGCACAGTCATACTTCACAGACTGAAACCCAGTTTGTCTTTTTCAGATTTTTTTTAATATCTAAAGCTGATTTATTGAATAAGCTAAAGCAGTAAGCTAGCAGAAGTCAACTTTATTTTTTGTCGTTCTCACTCTCAAGTTGTTCTCCAAATCATCTTTCCCTGACGCAAAAGCTCAGGCATATTTCTTATTTTTCTACTTACCTTCATTGACTAACAAGCTATATGGTTCTCAGACACTAAAGAGCACCGTCAAGTCTAATATTAAAGCCTCAATTGTTTCTTCAGTTTAAGCTTTTATTCCACACTGACATAATTCCACCTGGACTTAGTTTTATGCCTGCAGTGAAAATGGGGCAGGGCCTGAAAGGATTATTATATTTATTCCACTTTCACTGTTGTTGTATATCCTCATTTACTTTTAGCTTCCAGATTCTAGAACAGTAACAGGAAGTACAGCGAAGGAGGGGTAAGGAGACTGGTTAAAATCTAATCCTGGAGTCTTCTTTAGCGTTCTGCTTTATGCGACTGTCCCGTGATTTTTTTAAAGGCCTTTTTGAGAAACTTCCAGTGCATTTCTTTTTGATACAAGTGGTTCACTTTCCTGTTGATCACTTTTGCTAAACACTCCCCAGTAGTGTCTTTGATACAAGGGTGACTCACATGGGCACTGGGTTCACTTGGCCTGGAATATTCTCAAAATAAATCAAATTCAACTACCTTCCATGAGGTCCACCTGACAAAATCTGCATTCTTTTGTTATCATAGGTAAGGACACATTAAAACCCTTAGGTATAGAATGATCCAAGAAGGGATCTGGCACTAACAAATTCTGTACACCACAATCCCTGGTGGGCGCTGGTCATGTTTTCCAATGGTTTTTCTTTATTTTTTTTATTTTTTTTTTAAAGATTTTATTTATTTATTTGACAGAGATAGAGACAGCCAGCGAGAGAGGGAACACAAGCAGGGGGAGTGGGAGAGGAAGAAGCAGGCTCATAGCTGAAGAGCCTGATGTGGGGCTCGATCCCATAACGCCGAGATCACGCCCTGAGCCGAAGGCAGGCGCTTAACCGCTGTGCCACCCAGGCGCCCCAATGGTTTTTCTTTAAATCACTCCCTTTCTTGGTTGAAGGCAAGGAGGAAGGAAGCATGCATTCACACCCCCACTAAAAAGGAAGGAATAAAAGTACTTAGCATTCAACCAACCTCCCCCAAATAAATGTCCACCATTTAAACTTTTTTGATCAATATTCTTACCTCCTTTTACATACTCTGAAATTGGATGATAAACTTATGACCATCACTTAACCTTGTAACAACATTACTTTTGTAAGCGTAAGGGTCTCAACCAAAATTCTGAAACAACAGAAACATTTCATTTAATATCCTGGTACCTTGTCACGCCCTCATTCATTATATATTCAATTCATAATTTCAACCCGAGCACTAATTCTTATTCCCATTATTTCCAAGTACTTAGGAGAGAACATTTTATTATCTACCCCCTGATACTGATAGTAGTTAACAGTTTTTAGTTATAATTTAGCTACTAATTAGCTGAATTATCTGAAGCAAGTTAATAATATGGAGAAGTATTAAAGTTTAAAAGGCCGAACCTGGTCTAATTTGTACGTGGAGCTGGACTTGCTCAATTTTCATTCTTGTCCCATTCATAAATTGTGTGATTTTAGAGTACTTAATCTTCCTAAACATTAGTTTCATTTTTCTGTACATTGATTATATTAAAGCCACATAAATTGTGATAATTATCTCAGCATACACGTGAATCCTTGAGCTCAGTATGTGGCACAACGTAAACACTGGGCTTGTCATGAACACTCAGTTTCTCTGACTACCCCCCTCTCTCCACTGTCTCCCCCATCTCCCTTTTGTGGAATTCCCTACAGGAAGCCAGTTTTTCCAGCTCCCTTGTGGAGCACAGTTACAGGACAGGCATGTGTTGTAAACATGGGCAACACATTTCTTTTCTGGAGTTTTTGAGGACTGGAGGGGGAAGAGCCAAAAAAAAGTCTTTGCAGAGACAGATGCTGTATGGGCCACTACGCAAGCACCTGTGTTTTGTTTTTGTTGCTGAACACCAGGTAGCTCTCCTGGCTCTATCTTGTATCTTTCCTCAAGTTTCTTATGAGAAAAAGGTATGAATTAGCAGGGCATTCAAAATGTAATATTTTACACTGGTGATTTGTCCCTTTAACTGTGGTGCCTCTTCCCTACCTCTTTGCAGCTCCCTTTTCTCTGTTGGCCTTTTTTTTTTTTTTTTTTTTTTTTTTTTTTGAGAGGGGCGTAAGGGAGGGGCAAAGAGGGGCAGAGGGAGGGAGAGAATCTTCAGCAGGCTCCATGCCTACAGTGGGGTTTAACCTCATGACCCTGAGATCATGACTTGAGCAGAAATCAAGAGTCAGACACTTAACTGACTGAGCCCCCCAGGTGCCCTCTCTGTTGGTCTTTGTAATGAAGAGTGCCTCAAATTTCAGTTTTGCTCCTTCTCTTCTTCTCTGCCACATATCCTTCTTTGGCATTGACTTCCAACAACTATCTGTTCCTTCAGTGGATGCTTTTTAAATACCTATAGTCTAACCTGAGTTCTATACCTATATTTATCTGTCCAGTAATTACAGAATGTCTATTTTTAGATTTTAGCAAAATCTTAAAAATAAATGTTTCTCAATTTGATTGTACCTCATCTTCCACAAATATTTCCTTCCCAATGCATTCTCTATCTTGTTAAGCAGCCCTGTGTTCTATCAGTGAGCCAAACAGGAAAGCTGACATACATTTTCTTCAAATTTCCACAGCCAATTATTTGTAAATCTTAGTGACACAACTTGACAAGATTTTTTATTTCATCTTTCCCTTTGCAATAATTCTGTTGCCTTAATTTGCAGCTCATTATTTTCTTCCTGAGCTGTTGGGTTTGATTCCTTACCAATTTTCATGCGTCCATTGTCTACTTTTTCAAAATACATGAATTATACAGTCTGCCATCAGAATAAAGCTTCTAAGCAGAAACTTAAACTTTGTTATTTCATTTTTCTGTTTTCCTCAAACACTTTCAATGACTTCAGGCTGCATATGTAGGAGCTCACTTATAACAGCCATGTCATAAATGTTTTGAGTAAAATTCATAACTGGAAGGAAAATGATTTTTACTGTTACGTAATCGCAAGTACACATGGAATTCCTTTCTACCATCACAGTTTGAAAGTCCCATCTTTCTTTTTGGTTGTTTCTCCTTCCTTCTCACCATTTCACAATCTGCATAGTAAATTCCACATTTTTTTATTTTTTTATTTTTTGAGAGAGAATGAGAGGAAGGGGAGGAGGGGAGGGAGAGAGAGAATCCTAAGCAGGCTCTACGCCCAGTGCAGAGTCTGACACCTGGCTCAGTCTCACGGTCCTGAGATCATAACTTGAGCCAAAAATCAAGAGTCCAATGCCTAACCAACTGAGCCATCCAGGGCAACCCAATATGTTCTACTTTTAAACCATACCTCCAGCTCCCAAGTTCCAGCTTAAGCTAGTGGAATATCTTAGACATCATTTCTTAACTTCATTTTGATGGGGGCAAAAGCAAAATGTAATTGTATATGGATAGAGCTGACATTAGGCTTGTTACAGTCTTCAGAATCTGCAATCACATTATTTTCTTGCTAATGTCATCCTAGAAGACATGCATATTTCAAGTAACTAAGTTTCTGTACCTCTAATCAAATATCCTTTCCACCAGAGGTAACCAGTATCCTAAAAAGGAATGAAGGTAAAAATCCCATAGTTACAGATACAGAATAATATTATATCTCCTGTCCTGATGTTTAATTCTGACCCTGGCACATTTTCTAATTTATTTTTCTATCATAATATCTTCTGGCAGAGCCTGCAAATTGCCTGAATATATCTCCTTTTATTTAGAGATCTTCTTTAAAGATTTTTATTTAAGGCTACAATTTTCCAGTCTATAAGATTCACTCCAGAGTCTCTCCTGCATTTCTTACATTTACATATGCAGTGTGACTAAGATTTGGACTATGAGATGGAAATAGAGGTGTGGATGGGACTTCAAAAAATTATCTTTATAAGAAATAGTACATGTGTTCTTTTCCCTTTAAAAAAAGAAACTTTCCTTACTTTCCTAGCCTGCAAAGTAGCCCTGATGATAAAGCTCAAGTAACTTCCTTGGACCAAGAAATGATTTTTGTATTTTGAAGCTAATTTATAAAGACAACAGAGCATAGAGATAAGTCCCGAGTCCTTCTAGAAACCACTATATTAGCCTTGGACTGCTATGTTCAGAATATTTTTTTTAACGTGATAGAGAAATAGATTTGTGTTTTTTAACCCCAACAGTGTTCTATGTACTTGATCCCAGCCCTAAATATTATGCTTCCCATTTCTCCATTTACTTTCTTTCTGTCCCTCTTACACATGCACACAGGCACACACATACATGAAAAAGCCCAGTAACCTGAAACTATTTCATAAATAAAGCCAACTGGGTACATCTCATCCTAACTCTGTATTCAGTGACATCACATTGGTAGCCTGAAATCAGCCATGGTGGGCTGAGAGAACTTAGCAAACATGATACCTCAGGCCTTTTATTCATATTTTTAAAAATCCCAGACCACAGTTGTTAAACCCAGCACACTGCTATACTGCTGTGCACAGCACACACACACACACACACACACACACACACACACACACACACACACCAGGCCCAAGCTACAGTAGACAGTCTATCATTCTGGACATGCAAACTATACTTTCCCATTTCTTTATCCTTATTCCATTCATCTACCCTCAGAAGACTGTACGTCCATCATCTGTCCATCTCTGCCCAGTATAGATCAACTTATTTTTCAAGACCTTATACAAGAATAGTCACTTTATAGGCTGTTTCCACATTTAATCATTTATCTCGGAATTAAATTCACCTTCTTTGTTCTCCTATGGAAATTTCTTTGTGCCACTACATTACTCATTAGAGTTTTCTTTGTTTTATTATCCTCGCACCCCCTTGCCAGGAAGTGGAGATCTCCTGGAGGGGAGAGAAAGTGTATCATTGCTTTTTACTCAAAGTGCCTCGCAAAATGTATTGCATTCAGTTGAAACTGAACAAAAGATTGCTGAGCTTAATTGGCTTTATTACTACTTTGGAAGCATCTGTGGATGAAAGATATTTTATTTTCCTTACAACTTTCTAATATAGTGATGGTTTTACAGAAAAGAAAGCACATATTTCTTTTGTTGTTATTATTTTCATTATTATGTTATTTAAATGCCTCAAATGAGTCAATATTATACAGTATAAATTCTTAATAAAAAAGACCAATCAACCACAGTGATCTCTGAAGAAAGTTTCTCTAACTTTTGAAGTCATCACTTTCCTCATGCTCTGGTTCATTTTTTTTCCACTTCAGACCCATGGCTTAAGTTTACACATGCACTGTGTAATGATAAAATTCAAGGTGATGCTACTCTGAAAATTATTCTTTACAGTACTTGGTTGCATACTGTATTTACTAATCAATCCCTTAAAAACCTAAAAATTATTTTGGTAAATATTAGATAACTTTGTACATTTCGTATTAAATTTGCATTATATTTTTGAGTAAATTGTTTATATTTCCTTTTTCTTTTTTCTCCTTCAAGTTTTTGTTTCCAGGTAGAAAATATCTAATGTAGTTAAGTGAGACAAAGCAATCTGGTATTTATTTAGCTAAATGACAGGTAATATAATGTGAACATATACATAATATATATTATTTATATTTATTTATATAATACATATATAAATAAAACCTAATGACTAAGAATATTGAAATGAGATAATATATCATTTGCATCATTGTCTTACTATACTTTTATATAATTTTCCAAGAGTTTTCATGCATAGCTTTTATGAATACAGGCTTTTTTTAAAGATTTTATTTATTGATTGATTGATTGATTTAGAGCAAACGCACGAGCTGGGAGAGGAACAAAAGGAGAGAGAAAATCTCAAGCAGACTCCACCCTGAGCAAAGAGCCCAACTTAGGGCTCGATCCCATGACCCTAAGATCATGACCTGAGCAGAAATCAAAAGTGAAAAGCTTAACCGACTGAGCCACCCAGGTGTCCATGAATACAGACTTTTCTGTATTTTTGCTGTTCAAAAATGTTTGTTTGTGGGTGAAAACATTTTAATAAACAGATAAAAAGTAAATATGAGATTAATCCACAATCTACAATTAACTACTTTTGTGAGTAAACTTGCCTGAGATTCACTTTCCTTTGATGAATCATAGTAAGATTGTTTGACATTGTCATTGAGGAGCAAATGAGATCATGCATACACAATGGCTGGGAAGTGAAACAGTGTTATAAAATATTTTTTTAAATATGTGTTACATTTTTCCTGGGTGCTAAGAATAAAGTGATGAATAAAAAAGACAATGGATGGAGATTGTCTTCTGTGATGGATGTGCAGTCTAGTAAGGAAGACAAGCCAAATTTGTAAATAGAATTATGTACACTATTTTCACCCTCTCACCTTCTTTTCTCTCACTGACCCCATGACAACCCCATTATTCTGCTCTAACCACGTTTACCATTCTTCTTTTGTAACCAAAACCGATGTAACATTTGACATCATTGACTACTTCTCACTTTAAATATTCTCTTTCCATCCTTTCTATCTATATTAGGATTAAAAACACCCAGAATCAATATGCTATATATAACCAAAATATATATAACACAGATATTAAATAAAAACCAAAAAATAATTTCAGTAAATATTAGGTAACACTGTACATTTAAATTACTTTTACATTGTATTTTT